>NC_069501.1:847652447-847917447 GCF_027579735.1 Bombina bombina
TTAAAACCCTCCCACCTCCCATCTCTCTCTTAGTTTTGTTCTTGGCCTTGTAGGAGATGGTTGAGAATACAGGTTGTTCCACCTACTTGTTTATGGATTACAAACTGGGAGCTCAGACCTCTGGGAAGTATAATTTACAAAGAATACAGAACAGACTCTTTACAGAAACTGAATGATACAGGGACACAGGACTACCCTGTTATCTGCACAGCATTTTCCTAATAGGACTTCAGCCATAGCTAGCTTCAGGCATCACAGGAACTCGTCTCTAGCATCCCCCTGAGGAACTCCGGTATTTCCTTCTGGAATACTCTGCAGTACTTGATACCTGCAATAGATGGGCTATCTACTGTATACAACTGCATTGACATGCCTGGTAAGCCAGTGAAGTGGTGCTGTGTAAGGTAAATTACTTTACACAGCTCAGATACAGCCCAGATGCTATTTGTAGGTACTCTGACACAGGTACAGCATAGCCAGGAGACTTAACCTGCTCTCCTCATGACACAATTTATTCTCCATATCATATCCCTAATGGTTCTATTAGCAATGGGAACACTATCAGAGACAAACTTCCAATAGAGGTGGGCATCAAAGAGTATAGCATTTAGCAATTTATAATCTCTCACAGCTAAAACATAACATAACCATAGAACTATAAACAATACTGTGACGACCAGGGTTATCCAACCCTGCGCCAGTCACTTATTTGGCACATAAATGGTTATCAGACCTTTTCTAATGTCACTAATATGTCACAATCTAGCCACGCCAGGCAAGCTTGTGATTTAGTTCAGTGGGTGCAAGGGTTAACAACACTCTTTAGTCTGTACTAGACATAAAAGAAACCCACAGTAAACTAACTATAATATATAGCTGCCACCACTTAAGATTATATGATATGGGAAATCTTAAGGAAACCCCAGATTTCCACATTAACTCTTAGAATACCATTTAGCCAAAATAACCTAAAATATACAGTTCTAATACTCCAGTACTTTCAGTAACGTGGTTCAATTATTAGACAAAAGCCAAAACTTAATAAAGGAATAATTTATTATGCCAAAAATATTATGCACAATGCATTATTAATAAAAAGTTGTTACAAATAAAATTACACACAGCAAACAGGTAAAATAAAATTACTAAAATAACAGACCTAACACTTTCCTAGCTTATAAGTCTGCCCCAGGGAGATGGGCAAGAGAAGATGGTCACTCATGCTGTAGCAGCCTTAAACACAAGATTCTTATACATATTTTCCAGTGATCAAGTTGCCTCACCACATCCCCCTGGGCAGTGGCTAAGAAACCCCTTAACTTTTATGACCTTCAATAAACTATAAGTCTTTGCCTGAACTTATAGAACACATCATAATTTCTGCTAGGTAAATCTATTTTCATATAAGCAGGTAGGCACTCTCTTAGTTTCATTGGGAGAATCAATTTGAAATCAAATATGACATGGTTGTCATATTTCCCTTCATTTAATGTCATAACAGTTTTAAACACAGATATACATTATACCCATGTCCCTTTATTGACCTTATCAGTTTCTGTGACTGAGGCACTGTTTTGTGTCCTGCCCTTTGCTGACAGTTTGAGCCATAGAGGCCTCTTCTGTGTATACTGCAAAGTATTTATGAGGCTCCTGGCACTTCAAAGAAAACACAAACAAACCCAGGACACAGTTCTTTTTTTGGAAAAACCAATGTTTGTTAGCTCACAGGCTAAACAGAAATAACCACTTAGCAGCTAAATCTTGAGGTATTCGTGACAAATACTGTCTAATAAATGGAGTATATGAAAATTAGTATACAACCTCACTGGAAACCAAGCCATAAAGGATCTTCAGCTGAGGCAAAGTTCAAGAATCCCCTTTTAAGGTGTTACTGAAAATGCAGGAAGTGATGATACC
Source organism: Bombina bombina (assembly GCF_027579735.1). NCBI lineage: Eukaryota > Metazoa > Chordata > Amphibia > Anura > Bombinatoridae > Bombina > Bombina bombina. The sequence goes on from NC_069501.1 coordinate 847,654,365, forward strand.
CAATCTCACATGTCAACCAGTGGAGGGGATTCTCTGTCGTGGTCCAGGAAGACCTGGGCTTCCTTAGGTGAGTCAAAAAATCTGGGACCTTTCAAAGTGTGGAGATGTAAGCTTGCTGGTTAGAGCAGAGTAGCCTGACGATTCTCTTTGTGAAGCAGTGTGCACAGGGGTGCAAATTCCTTTCTTCTCTTCAGGACTTCTGCTGAGTAATCTTGGAATATATAGAGCCTTTTGTTGTCATAGATGAGCATTTGAAGATTTTGGTATGCTCTTAGAAATTGTATTTTAGACTGAAAGTTCAGATACTTGATTATTACTCCCCTTGGTGGGGCACCTTTCTCAGAAGAAGATATTTTATCACTGCTGATCCTGTGTGCTCTCTCTGCTTTCATGGAATATATTCAGCAGGTAATTTCAGTAGATTAGGTAGAGAATGTTCGGCAAAGTATAGCAGTTTAGCTGGAAGGATCGACTCATGCAGTCCCATGAGTCTGACATTATTCCTAAGGGAACAATTTTCTAAATCATAAATCTTCTGATGGAGAGAAATATTTTGTTGGATAAAATGTTTTATTTTGATGGTATAAATGTTGTGACCATCTTCCAGGTCAGATATACGCTGCTCTGCTATAGTTAATCTGGAGTTAAATTGTTTGACCTCAGTCGTGAGGGTATCCATACCTTTCTGCAGGTTTTCTAATTTAGCTAGAAGTAGAGAGTTCAACTGTTGTTCGTCAGGGGGTAAGGAGGTATTTGAGTGTATTGCAGCAGGTGTTGCTGATGGTGACAAGGGCAGAGGGTCAGGGGTTCATTTGCCTTTCTTTTCTTGTGCTTTGAGAGTGTTCTTAGACTCTGATACATGCTAGGAAACCTGTGACTCAAAGGATTTACCACACGATTTGGAAAGCATATTTTGTTCTGTGTCCTTCTAAAGGATTTTCTTGGTGTTCCTTTCGGATTCCGAAAATTCTTCCATTCTTACAAGATGGCCTTGCCAGGGTTTATGAGCTAGTTCCCTGAAGGTTCAAATTTCTGCTTTATCAATTGTTTTTCATAGGAAGTTCCTTAAACTTCCTGATGTTCAGACCTTTTTTCAGGCATTAGTTGGAATTAGGCCAGTTGTAAGATCTATTTCTCCTCCCGGGAATTTGAACCTAGTTCTTTCAGTTCTTCAGGGTCCTCCCTTTAAACCACTCCATTGACATAAAACTGTTGGCTTTGAAGGTGATTTTCTTGTTAGCTATCTCTTCTGCTAGAAGAGTTTCTCAGTTGTCCGCATTATCATGTGACCCTCCATTTTTTATTTTTCAGAAGAATAAGGCTGTACTTTCTTCCAAATGTGGTCTCTAGTGACAAACATCTATCAAGAAATTGTTGTTCCTTCTCTTTGTCCAGACCCTGCTAACTTTAAGGAAAGACTGTTACATAATCTGGACATAGTCAGAGCTTTGAAATCATATCTCCAAGCTACTAAATAGTTTAGAAAAACTTTGTTTGTTTTTGCATTAATCTGGGAATCATGAAGGGCAAAAAGGCTACTAAGGTAGTGTTGTCATCTTGGCTTAAAATGGTGATTCACATGGCTTACTTGGTGGTGGGTAAGTCGCCCCCTAAACGTATTACAGCTCACTCTACCAGAGCAGTGGCAACACTGTGGGCTGTTTTAGGAATGATGCATCCTTGGAGCAGATTTGCAAAGCTGCCACATGGTCCTCCTTACATACTTTTTCCAAATTTTTTTGCTTTGATTTCTTTGCAAGCAGCATTTGGCAGGAAAGTCCTTCAGGCCACAGTACTGATAAGGAGAATAAAGCTAGTGTCTGCTTGCTTAAACCTTCAGTTTCTTTCTTTTCTCTCAGTTACTCCTTACTTGATGGTGTTAGGTCTCTTGTTTGCATCTTTGGATGCGTCCTCATGAAGCCTCTTCAGCTTTGTATGCTTTGACAGTGATGTGGGGTTTTTACTCTGTCTCAAGGATTCATCTAGATTTCTGAACAAGCTGAAAAAGCTGATGGCTGAATGATAAGCTTATTACGCAGGGGGCTTCTTTTGTTCATCCTACTTGATCTCTGTTTTCTATGGATGCAAGTTTTTCAGAATGGGGGGCATTTAGGGTCTCAGAGAGTGCAAGTTTTTTTTTAGTTTCCCATTTATGTTTTAGAACTCAGTGCAATTCAGGGTCCATCAGCGTTAGTCTATGTTGGAAAGGGAATTTTATCTCTGTTTTCATATATACATTAGCATATGTTAATCATCAAGGGTGACATTTCAGTTCCCTAGTAATGAGGAAAGTATTGTCAATTCTTTCCTGGGCAGAAATAATTTTTTAATTCCTGCTGTTTATATTCCTGGAGTATACAACTGGGAAATAGATCTTCTCAGTCGTTAGTCCTTGCATCCAGGAGAGTGGAGTCTTCATCTGGATGTCTTTATCAGATAATGGTTCTTTGAGGACTCTCAGAGTTAGATCTGAGAGCCATTTAGATTTCATCTTTTCATCTCTATCTTTCCAGGTACTGTGCAAGGTCTATGGTGCCTCAAGCAGTGTTTGTAGATGCTATGGTAGTTCTATGGTCATTTCAACTAGATTATATTTTTCCACCTTTGGTTTCTTTTGCCTATTTCTTCTGTTATCTGCTCTTTTATGTGATCTTCCTTATAATTTTTTTAAGGATAAGGCAGTTTTAGGACTTAATTTGTTTTTCTTGCATAGGGTTATATTTTCTGTCTTTATCAGACGAGAACTTGTTGTTCCTTCTTTGTGTCCTAATCCCTAAATTCTTCAGTTTTTTGCATATTTTGGATGATGTTAGAACGTTGAAGTATTATGTTAATGCTATTATTGTTTTTAGACAAACTTATAGTCAGTTTGTGCTCTTTTCTGGTTCCTGGAAAGGGCAGGAGACTTCTACTATTTCTCTGTCTTCTTGGTTGAGACTTCTGATCCTTAAGACTTTTTTTGGATACTGGGTAGCCTCCACCTTAACAGATTTCTGCTATTTCTACTAGTTCAGTTACCATGAACCATGAATGAGGCTTCAGTTATTCAACTTTGCAAGGCAGCTATTCGGTCTTCTTTTGATATTGTTACTAATTTCTACCATTTTTATGCTTTTTGCTTCTTCTGAGGTGACCTTTTCGGAGAGAGTCCTCCAGGCAGTTGTCTTAGGATGATACTATTTTTTTTGTGGTTGTGGAGATGGTTTTTCATTGAAAACTATGTTTTTTTTAAACCCACATTTTAAGTTTCATTATTTATGGACTCCATTGCTTGAGTACTAGCTCCCAGGAGTAATGGATTGTGGACTCTCACCACCTGTATGAAAGGGAACATAATTTATGCTTACCTGATAAATGTATTTCTTTCATGGTCGTGGTGTTGTTTTTTTCTTGCGCACATCTCTTTTTACTTCTCCTATTTTTTTGCTGTTATTTCTTTTCCTACCTTTTGCTTTACTATACGTTATATTTAGGTGCCAGTGTGGTAAGAGCAGTTTTATAGAGTTCTTGGGGTTTAGTAATCTTTGCCTCCTCCTAGTGGCAGGGAAGAGTAATTCCCAGGAGTAATAGAGAAATTATTAGAAAGCATAAATTTTACATAATCCTATGTGATATTGTTTAATATAATAGAGAATATATAGCTTTGTGGTTTAGATCTCTCCTTCCATCTATTGGGATACACCCTGTCATATTTGGAAACTGTTTATATATGGTTGTAGAACAGGAAGAATGTTCCCTTTTTAAAGATGTTACATTTCACATTTACACTATCACAACCAAAGACCTGAATTTCTCTGATTTCTTGCTTTTGACTGAAAACTCAGAATGAAAATAAATAAATAAATAAAATAAATGTGTGTGTGTACAATACATATACAAACACATATTAGTTGTATATTTTATGGATTTTAAAAGTGATTATGTTATGTTTTCCTGTCTATTTGTCTTTCTAGAAAACCAAAAGTGACAACAGTATGCTGAAGCGAAAGCAGAGCTCAAGGGTAGAGGCCCAGCCAGTCACCGACTTTGGGCCTGATGAATCCCTGTCAGATAATGCTGATATCCTGTGGATCAACAAACCAGTATGTTCATCTATATGTCTTTTTCATTTTTTAGTGATTTGCCTCTCTGTAAACTTTAATAAAATGATGTAATAGATAGGAAAAATAATAGAGGATAGATAGGGAAAATAATAGAGGTCACTTTAGCAATAATGTTTGGTCACCATTTCCTCAAGCGCTTTGAAAAAATATAGCTTTATGCTACAAATATGTACGTTTTTAAATATACACAAATATAGAGAAACACTTTAATGTTTTTATATAAAGTAAATACTGTTTGCTGACCTAAAAATGCATTAAAAGTTAAAGGGCCATTATATTAAAAAAGTTACATACACTAATCTGTTAGGGCATGTCATTTTAAGACTATCGACTCTAGACTGCTGTGTGCCTTAACTCCTGTAAAGGGGTTAAACACACAGTAGAAATACCACTCAGGACTTGCAGACAACTGCTTTTCCCAAGCAGTGTTTCTGCTGGGGTTAAACACACAGGGCCAGATTACAAGTGGAGGGCTAATTAGCATTCCCGCTCGAGCGTTAATTGAGCTAGAAGTAAGCTTTTTTTGCACGTGTCAGGTTATGCTCATATTATGAGTTGAAAGTAAACTGTTTTCACTTGTGCTCTAACCCAAAGAACGCAAAAAGCTGAACGTAGAATATTGCTACACGTTCATGTATTCCCTTGTAGAAGTCAATGAAGCAAAAAAAGTGGGTAAAAAAAACACCCTACTCACATGCAAAGCCGATTACATATTCTCAAGTGTATTAACCTAACATGAAAATATGAATATTTCACATTTCTATGTTCTTCACATAGAATAATATGTTCTATTTACTCATAAGTAAATATTTCTATATGTATATGTGATGGTTTTTTGGTACAATATATATCTATAACTATATATACAGTGAGGGGAAAAATGATGTAACCCCCTGCTGATTTTGTATGTTTGCCCACTGAAAAAGAAATGATCAGTATATAATTGTAATTGTAGGTTTATTTGAACAGTGAGAGACAGAATAACAACAAAAAATCCTGAAAAACACATTTCAAAAAAGTTATAAATTGATTTGCATTTTAATGAGTGAAATAAGTATTTGACACCTTTGCAAAACATGACTTAGTACTTGGTGGCAAAACTCTTGTTGGCAATCACAGGGGTCAGACGTTTCTTGCAGTTGGCCACCAGGTTTGCACACGTCTCAGGAGGGATTTTGTCATTAAGGTTTTGAGGCTTACGTTTGGCAACTCGACCCTTCAGCTCCCTCCACAGATTTTCTATAGGATTAATTAAGGTCTGGAGACTGGCTAGGCCACTCCAGGACCTTAATGTGCTTCTTCTTGAGCCACTCCTTTGTTGCCTTGGCCGTGTTTTGGGTCATTGTCATGCTGGACTTCCCATCCATGACCCATTTTCAATGCCCTGGCTGAGGGAAGGAGGTTCTCACCCAAGATTTGACGGTACATAGCCCGTCCATCGTCCCTTTGATGCAGTTAAGTTGTCCCCTTAGCAGAAAAACACCCTCAAAGCATAATGTTTCCACCTCTATTTTTTATTTTTTTATTTCATTATTTATAGTCTAATTCGGGATACAGTTCCAAGAGATGATACAATATATAACAAAAATACATAGCCAAGTACTTTACAAACTTTAACAAGAACAATCGACATAGCATTGTTACAATATAAAGAAAGACTTCGTAATTATTTGAGGTCATGTTATGAGTTATTAAAAATATGACAAATTTTGTCTAAATCAAGCATTGGATTTGTTTTTTTTATTTAAACCACAAAATGCTAATCAAACGAATATTAACCAAACAAAACAAAATGACGCGGAAGGGGGGATGGGAAAAAAGGGGGTAATCTCTCTGTCCTCCTGCTCCTACAAGCAAAGACAAATTCATATTGTCCATTATACCGTTATATCTAGCATGGGTATAGTAGATACTATAATCCATTGGGAAGGAAATTCACCTGCTTGCGCTATTACCGCAAATATTTTGGTTTTAAAAAAAGGGAGTAAGTTTTAATTATAAGGAGCCACTTATCAATGCACTCTTGGATCCTTCCATTTCCTTACGATCAGCTATCTATTCACCAAAATGAGTGTACATAAACTTTGATACTTGCTAAGTCTAGTATTAAACATATAAAGATGGAGCAGAAAGATTAAATGATAGAGATGAATTTTGAAATGTTCTGAAAAATGTTTGTTATACCAGAAACTTATTTTACCCCAGAGTTGTTAAATTTTTGGACTGCCCCAGAATAAATGCAGCATATCTGCTTTGTCTAGCTGACATTTGGAACAGCATTTTTTTTTTATTAATACAAAATTTAGCTAATTTAGCCGACGAGAGATAAGTATTATGAATTGATTTAATATGAGATTCTTTCCACCTGACCGGAATTATTAATTTTTCCAGTAATGAAAAACTCTGTCTGATATTTACTGTTTCCAGGGCCGGGAAATATAATGACCAATAGGCTAATATTATATTTAAATGTATTTGACCCTGTTTTAACAGCAGGATATTATGTAGTAAATTAGCCGCAACAAAATTTCTGATGGAATCAATAATCTCAGACCATTAATAAAGCAAATCCAAATTCCAATTTTGGGAATTAATAATGTGTCGTATTTGGAAGTATGCAAATAAATGTATTCTAGGAATCTCAAAAGTTTGAATTATATTATTAAAAGGTATCAGTTGACTGGCTGGGGAGAATACTTGAAGAAAATATTTCCTCCATGTTTGATGGTGGGGATGGTGTTCTTGGGGTCATAGGCAGCATTCCTCCTATGGTGACTATGGTCCCAGCTTCCTTGAGATCATTGACAAGATCCTCCCGTGTAGTTCTGGGTGGATTCCTCACCGTTCTCATGTACATTGAAACTCCACGAGGTGAGATCTTGCATGGAGCCCCAGACTGAGGTAGATTGACAGTTATTTTGTGTTTCTTCCATTTGCGAATAATCGCACCAACTGTTGTCACCTTCTCACCAAGATGCTTGGTGATGGTCTTGTATCCCATTCCAGCCTTGTATAAGTCTACAATCTTGTCCCTGACGTCATTGGACAGCTCTTTGGTCTTGGACATGGTGGAGAGTTTGGAATCTGATGGATTGCTTCTGCAGACAGGTGTCTTTTATACAGGCAACAAACTGAGATTAGGAGCACTCCGTTTAAGAGACTGCTCCTAATCTAATCGTTACCTGTATAAAAGACACATGGGAGCCAAAAATCTTGCTGATTGATAGGGAATCAAATATTTATGTCATAGATCAGTAAGCTAAAAATATTTCAAAGATTGATTTGGATCTACAACTGCGGATCAGATGTAATGTTTCACTCAGCACTTAATTAACATATGACAATGTTAAACAAAATGGGGCTCAGAGTGAGTTAATAAACTTTAAGTCTATATGGAGACTTGAGAGAAAATAAAGGAGTAACTTAATATGTTAAGTATCCAACAGGAAACAAATATTTTCAAAGTAATTCTTTCTGAGAAGATTTGTGGCAAAGTATCAGTTCATACAGGGAGTGCAGAATTATTAGGCAAGTTGTATTTTTGAGGATTAATTTTATTATTGAACAACAACCATGTTCTCAATGAACCCAAAAAACTCATTAATATCAAAGCTGAATATTTTTGGAAGTAGTTTTTAGTTTGTTTTTAGTTTTAGCTATTTTAGGGGGATATCTGTGTGTGCAGGTGACTATTACTGTGCATAATTATTAGGCAACTTAACAAAAAACAAATATATACCCATTTCAATTATTTATTTTTACCAGTGAAACCAATATAACATCTCAACATTCACAAATATACATTTCTGACATTCAAAAACAAAACAAAAACAAATCAGGGACCAATATAGCCACCTTTCTTTGCAAGGACACTCAAAAGCCTGCCATCCATGGATTCTGTCAGTGTTTTGATCTGTTCACCATCAACATTGCGTGCAGCAGCAACCACAGCCTTCCAGACACTGTTTAGAGAGGTGTACTGTTTTCCCTCCTTGTAAATCTCACATTTGATGATGGACCACAGGTTCTCAATGGAGTTCAGAGCAGGTGAACAAGGAGGCCATGTCATTAGATTTTCTTCTTTTATACCCTTTCTTGCCAGCCACGCTGTGGAGTACTTGGACGCGTGTGATGGAGCATTGTCCTGCATGAAAATCATGTTTTTCTTGAAGGATGCAGACTTCTTCCTGTACCACTGCTTGAAGAAGGTGTCTTCCAGAAACTGGCAGTAGGACTGGGAGTTGAGCTTGACTCCATCCTCAACCCGAAAAGGCCCCACAAGCTCATCTTTGATGATACCAGCCCAAACCAGTACTCCACCTCCACTTTGCTGGCATCTGAGTCGGACTGGAGCTCTCTGCCCTTTACCAATCCAGCCACGGGCCCATCCATCTGGCCCATCAAGACTCACTCTCATTTCATCAGTCCATAAAACCTTAGAAAAATCAGTCTTGAGATATTTCTTGGCCCAGTCTTGACGTTTCAGCTTGTGTGTCTTGTTCAGTGGTGGTCGTCTTTCAGCCTTTCTTACCTTGGCCATGTCTCTGAGTATTGCACACCTTGTGCTTTTGGGCACCCCAGTGATGCTGCAGCTCTGAAATATGGCCAAACTGGTGGCAAGTGGCATCTTGGCAGCTGCATGCTTGACTTTTCTCAGTTCATGGGCAGTTAGGGCAGTTATTTTGCACCTTGGTTTTTCCACACGCTTCTTGCGACCCTGTTGACTATTTTGAATGAAACGCTTGATTGTTCGATGATCACGCTTCAGAAGCTTTGCAATTTTAAGTGCTGCATCCCTCTGCAAGATATCTCACTATTTTTGACTTTTCTGAGCCTGTCAAGTCCTTCTTTTGACCCATTTTGCCAAAGGAAAGGAAGTTGCCTAATAATTATGCACACCTGATATAGGGTGTTGATGTCATTAGACCACACCCCTTCTCATTACAGAGATGCACATCACCTAATATGCTTAATTGGTAGTAGGCTTTCGAGCCTATACAGCTTGGAGTAAGACAACATGCATAAAGAGGATGATTTGGTCAAAATACTCATTTGCCTAATAATTCTGCACTCCCTGTAGGTATCGGAATACAATCAATGAAGCAGTTCCTCTGTATCCAATAATACGTTAAAGAATGAGGTGTGAGAGCCAAAGGATTAAAGTCACAATAGATAATACACAACTCTGTTAGCAGTAGCGAATGAGTCACAGGTTACCTGTTTAGTCGGCTGAGAGCGGAGAACTCGAGCGGCACTCGAGACAACAGCTGTTAGGCAGTGAGTGACAGCTTAACTGAAACTGGTTGCGGTCGGCGTCTGACGTCACAGGAATGAAATCCGGAGTAGAAATAAACTCACAATTCTTCCGGTAAGGATGCAATGGCACACAGAAGTTTTAAAGTATAATCCTGGCTTGATAGTAGAAGTAGAGATGTAGCTGAAATGAATACCGTTGCCAGAGTAGTGAAAGCAGAACACCGTAAAAGGGTGTCAGTTCCCCTTGATTGAAGATTAAACTATTTTCCAATAAGTTAGCTTGGAATAAGCAGGAGCTCAGTCTATAGCAGAGTTACCTAGGGATAAACTCAATTACTAAGCACCTGGCTGACGTCAGGAGAAAGCTTAAATAGGCTAGGAGGAACTAAAAGGTAAAGGTGGTATTGGTAAATGTATGACACTAAACATAAGGTGGTATAGTAAGTTCTGACAAATTATTTCACTCATTAAAATGCAAATCAATTTATGACTTTTTTGTTTGTTTGTTTGTTTTATTTGTTATTCTGTCTCTCACTGTTCAAATAAACCTACCATTACAATTATAGACTGACCATTTCTTTGCCAGTGGGCAAACGTACAAAATGCACACACACACACACATAAATAAATGCATACAAATGTATTTATGTGTAAATATGTCTGTAAAAACATATATACTCAAATAAATACATATATACCCATACACACATATAGACAGAAATATAAATACATATACATCTCTAGACATGTATATGTATGTATCTCAATGTTAGAGCCCTTTGAAGCCTTTTATTTTCTAACACGTGAGACCTGATATCTTTGAGTCCTTATAACTTTTGTGTGCAATATTTTTTTCAATATAATTTTTAATAAATAGTGTTGTTATGAGTGTAACTGTACTTTTGTAACATATTTTTTATGTGTTTTGTGCAACTTTTTTGTTTCGTGGAACAATTAACCAGAGCTCTGAGGATGCAGTAATCATTCTAGCGATAGCATTTACTTTCAACTCATAATACCAGTGGTTAAATCCAGTGAGTCCACATTTGCGCTCCACTATGGTTAATAGTCTTAAAATGACATGCTCCAACATATTAGAGTATGTACATATTTTTTACAACTATTGCCCTTTAATTAATTCACAATTAATACAACAAATATCAGTCATGATTGTTGTTGGGGGTGAAGTGATAACAGCACAATTTAAACAACCAGATTTTGCACAGCTCCCCCCGAATGGTGAACTTCATAAATTGCTGTTATTAAAAATTACAATACTGTATCCCTAGCATTCATGTGGTTCTCATTAATTGTTTAAAAGCTGCAACTAGTAGCAAATAAGTAATTGAGTATTTACTTACCCAATATATGCTAAATAAACCAATAATGAAGTGAAAAAATATTTTTCTAAAAGGAATAGTGAAATTAAAAGTTATCAAAATTAACAATGGCCTAGATTTCGAGTTTGGCGTTAGCTGTGAAAACCAGCGTTAGAGGCTCCTAACGCTGGTTTTAGGCTAACTCCGGTATTTGGAGTCACTCAAAATAGGGTCTAACGCTCACTTTTCAGCCGCAACTTTTCCATACCGCAGATCCCCTTACATCAATTGCGTATCCTATCTTTTCAATGGGATCTTTCTAACTCCGGTATTTAGAGTCGTGTCTGAAGTGAGCGTTAGACATCTAACGACAAAACTCCAGCCGCAGGAAAAAAGTCAGTAGTTAAAAGCTTTCTGGGCTAACGCCGGTTCATAAAGCTCTTATCTACTGTACTCTAAAGTACACTAACACCCATAAACTACCTATGTACCCCTAAACTGAGGCCCCCCCACATCGCCGACACTCGATTACATTTTTTTAACCCCTAATCTTCCGACCGCCACCTACGTTATACTTATGTACCCCTAATCTGCTGCCCCTAACACCGCTGACTCCTGTATTATATTTATTAACCCCTAATCTGCCCCCACAACGTCGCCGCCAGCTACCTACACTTATTAACCCCTAATCTGCCGAGCGGACCGCACCGCTACTATTATAAAGTTATTAACCCCTAATCCGCCTCACTAACCCTATAATAAATAGTATTAACCCCTAATCTGCCCTCCCTAACATCGCCAACACCTAACTTCAATTATTAACCCCTAATCTGCCGACCGGAGCTCACCGCTATTCTAATAAATGTATTAACCCCTAAAGCTAAGTCTAACCCTAACACTAACACCCCCCTAAATTAAATATAATTTTAATCTAATGAAATTAATTAACTCTTATTAAATAAATTATTCCTATTTAAAGCTAAATACTTACCTGTAAAATAAACCCTAATATAGCTACAATATAAATTATAATTACATTGTAGCTATTTTAGGATTAATATTTATTTTACAGGCAACTTTGTAATTATTTTAACCAGGTACAATAGCTATTAAATAGTTAAGAACTATTTAATAGTTACCTAGTTAAAATAATAACAAAATTACCTGTAAAATAAATCCTAACCTAAGTTACAATTAAACCTAACACTATACTATCATTAAATTAATTAAATAAAATACCTACAATTACCTACAATTAAACCTAACACTTCACTATCAATAAATAAATTAAATACAATTCCTACAAATAACTACAATGAAATAAACTAACTAAAGTACAAAAAATAAAAAAGAACTAAGTTACAAAAAATAAAAAAATATTTACAAACATAAGAAAAATATTACAACAATTTTAAACTGATTACACCTACTCTAAGCCCCCTAATAAAATAACAAAGAACCCCAAAATAACAAAATGCCCTACCCTATTCTAAATTACTACATTTCAAAGCTCTTTTACCTTACCAGCCCTGAACAGGGCCCTTTGCGGGGCATGCCCCAAGAAATTCAGCTCTTTTGCCTGTAAAAAAAAAACATACAATACCCCCCCCAACATTACAACCCACCACCCACATACCCCTAATCTAACCCAAACCCCCCTTAAATAAACCTAACACTAAGCCTCTGAAGATCTTCCTACCTTGTCTTCACCCTACCAGGTTCACCGATCCGTCCTGAAGAGCTCCTCCGATGTCCTGATCCAAGCCCAAGCGGGGGGCTGAAGAGGTCCATGATCCGGCTGAAGTCTTCATCCAAGCGGGAGCTGAAGAGGTCCATGATCCGAATGAAGTCTTCTATCAACGGCATCTTCAATCTTCTTTCTTCCGGATCCATCTTGCAGACCTCCGACGCGGAACATCCTCTTCTCCCGACGCCTACTAGCCGAATGACGGTTCCTTTAAGGGACGTCATCCAAGATGGCGTCCCTCGAATTCCGATTGGCTGATAGGATTCTGATCGGAACAGCCAATAGAATGCAAGCTCAATCTGATTGGCTGATCGAATCAGCCAATCGGATTGAACTTGATTCTGATTGGCTGATTCCATCAACCAATCAGAATATTCCTACCTTAATTCCGATTGGCTGATAGAATCCTATCAGCCAATCGGAATTCGAGGGACGCCATCTTGGATGACGTCCCTTAAAGGAACCGTCATTCGGCTAGTAGGCATCGGGAGAAGAGGATGTTCCACGTCGGAGGTCTGCAAGATGGATCTGGAAGAAAGAAGATTGAAGATGCCGTTGATAGAAGACTTCATCCGGATCATGGACCTCTTCAGCTCCCGCTTGGATGAAGACTTCATCCGGATCATGGACCTCTTCAGCTCCCGCTTGGATGAAGACTTCAGCCAGATCATGGACCTCTTCAGCCCCCCGCTTGGGCTTGAATCAGGACATCGGAGGAGCTCTTCAGGACGGATCGGTGAACCTGGTAGGGTGAAGACAAGGTAGGAAGATCTTCAGGGGCTTAGTGTTAGGTTTATTTAAGGGGGGTTTGGGTTAGATTAGGGGTATGTGGGTGGTGGGTTGTAATGTTGGGGGGGGGGTATTGTATGTTTTTTTTTTACAGGCAAAAGAGCTGAATTTCTTGGGGCATGCCCTGTAAAGGGCCCTGTTCAGGGCTGGTAAGATAAAAGAGCTTTGAAATGTAGTAATTTAGAATAGGGTAGGGCATTTTGTTATTTTGGGGGTCTTTGTTATTTTATTAGGGGGCTTAGAGTAGGTGTAATTAGTTTAAAATTGTTGTAATATTTTTCTTATGTTTGTAAATATTTTTTTATTTTTTGTAACTTAGTTCTTTTTTATTTTTTGTACTTTAGTTAGTTTATTTCATTGTAGTTATTTGTAGGAATTGTATTTAATTTATTTATTGATAGTGAAGTGTTAGGTTTAATTGTAGGTAATTGTAGGTATTTTATTTAATTAATTTAATGATAGTATAGTGTTAGGTTTAATTGTAACTTAGGTTAGGATTTATTTTACAGGTAATTTTGTTATTATTTTAACTAGGTAACTATTAAATAGTTCTTAACTATTTAATAGCTATTGTACCTGGTTAAAATAATTACAAAGTTGCCTGTAAAATAAATATTAATCCTAAAATAGCTACAATGTAATTATAATTTATATTGTAGCTATATTAGGATTTATTTTACAGGTAAGTATTTAGCTTTAAATAGGAATAATTTATTTAATAAGAGTTAATTAATTTCGTTAGATTAAAATTATATTTAACTTAGGGGGGTGTTAGTGTTAGGGTTAGACTTAGCTTTAGGGGTTAATACATTTATTATAGTAGCGGTGAGCTCCGGTCGGCAGATTAGGGGTTAATGTTTGAAGTTAGGTGTCGGCGATGTTAGGGAGGGCAGATTAGGGGTTAATACTATTTATTATAGGGTTAGTGATGCGGATTAGGGGTTAATAACTTTATTATAGTAGCGCTCAGGTCCGCTCGGCAGATTAGGGGTTAATAAGTGTAGGCAGGTGGAGGCGACGTTGAGGGGGGCAGATTAGGGGTTAATAAATATAATATAGGGGTCGGCAGTGTTAGGGGCAGCAGATTAGGGGTACATAAGGATAATGTAAGTAGTGGCGGTTTACGGAGCGGCAGATTAGGGGTTAAAAATAATATGCAGGGGTCAGCGATAGCGGGGGCGGCAGATTAGGGGTTAATAAGTGTAAGGTTAGGGGTGTTTAGACTTGGGGTACATGTTATAGTGTTAGGTGCAGACGTAGGAAGTGTTTCCCCATAGCAAACAATGGGGCTGCGTTAGGAGCTGAACGCGGCTTTTTTGCAGGTGTTAGGTTTTTTTTCAGCTCAAACAGCACCATTGTTTCCTATGGGGGAATCGTGCACGAGCACATTTTTGAGGCTGGCCGCTTGCGTAAGCAACTCTGGTATCGAGAGTTGAAGCTGCGTTAAAAATGCTCTACGCTCCTTTTTTGGAGCCTAACGCAGCCTTTTTGTGGACTCTCAATACCAGAGTTATTTTTATGGTGCGGCCAGAAAAAAGCCGGCGTTAGCTACGCGGGTCGTTACCGACAAAACTCTAAATCTAGGCCAATGTTGGTTAGAAGCATAAGAATTCTAACAGCTTCCTTGTATTATTTGATACTGAACTAACTCTTAGCTTTAAGGACCATTGAAATAAGATGTAGATAGATAAACCCAAATAAAAACACCAATCCTTGTGAGACAGCATCACAAACAGGTGAAACCAAAATAATTCTAACTGCTTAATGCAAACTATTAAGAATGAATATGGACATAACAGAAAAATAATTAAATCCAATGCTTTTGACACGTATCTTAATATGTGGAACTGAGTATTTTAAAATATTAAAATTAATTGTTTCGAAAATTTAAAGGCTTGACATTAATTACAGTTCAGTCATCAATACCATTTAGTGGTATATGGTAATAGAAAACTAATTAAAGGGACATAATACGCATATGCTAAATCACTTGAAACTGATGCAGTATAACTGTAAAAAGCTGGAAGGAAAGTATCACCTGAGCATCTCTATGTAAAAAAGGAAGATATTTTACCTCACAATTTCCTCAGTTCAGCAGAGTAAGTTCTGTGTAAAAAAATATACTTCAGCTGCTCCCAGCTGCAGGTAAAAATAAAAAAAAATGAAGAAGTGAACAGCAGCCAATCAGCATCAGCAGTTCTGAGGTCATGAACTCTTTTACTGTGAACTCATGAGATTTCATTGTAAACTTCCTTAAGCTGAATAGGGAAATAAGATGAGAGTGCATGTATGATCGCTCCTTCCGCTGTCCCGGGACAGACATACTGATTTGTTGCTTATAAGTCCTTTACAATGGGATGTGGCTACTGAGAAACTTTTGAGGTAAAATATCTTTCTTTCTTACATAGAGATGTTCAGGTGATATTTTCTAGTCAGCTTTTTACAGCTATACTGCATCACTTTCAAGTGTTTAAATATTTGGGTATTATGGCCCTTAAACTGAATATATTTCTACCTTTTTTTTGTTTTTACAGTGGGTACACTCCTTGTTGCGAATCTGTGCGATCATCAGTGTCATTTCAGTTTGTATGAATACACCAAAGACATTTGAACATTACCCACCTCTTCAGTATGTTACATTTGCACTTGATACCTTACTCATGTTTCTCTACACTGCCGAAATGATTGCAAAAATGCACATACGAGGAATTGTCAAGGTAAGTCTTCTAGCTTTTAAAACATTTAAAAAAAAAATGTTTTTTTATATAAATTTGTGAAAACTATACATTTTGAAATGCTCTGAATGCCCCTTTAACCCTTTGAGTGTTAAGCACTTTCCCACCTGGGTGCTAAGGTTTTTTTAAATGTTTTTTTTATTTTATATTTTAAAAAATATTTTTTTTAACTTTTTTTTATTTTATTTCAGATCCCCAAGACTTACACAGTTGGAAAGGTTAGGCGATTACCTTTCCAACGGTGGTTCTTGGGGGTCTGTAGCTGCTTAGATGCCTGAGATACAGGGTTCTAAGCAGCATGCCCCCTGCTCCTATATTTAACATTGTTAATGTTAAATAAAGTTGCGCTGTGACGTCAACACGTCATTGCGCGTGACGTCACCGCGCGTAACGTGAAGCCCCGGTGATGCCTGTCACTATGTAGGCCCGATCGCCAGGGTAGGAGCCGGTGGGAGGCCCCAGATCTCCCTCAAAGTGGGAGAGTGCTAGTGACGGCTCTGAGCCGTCATTAGCACCTGACTGAGACAATTTGTGACGGCTCAGTCCACTCTATTCAAAAAAATGACATGCTCTATTCTGTTAGTTGATAGAGCTGGTTATTTTTTTTTTACTATAATGGCCCTTTAAAGTAAGAAAATTCAACACATTGTAGTGGTGTTAAGGAATATTGGAATATAGTTAGATACGGGATGGAATTCTATGTAGAGATCTGATGTGATCTTCCTGCTGTGCTGACTTACTGTGAGAGGCTATTGGATTCTATCCCAGTTAATACTTTGATATTAGTAATACTTAATAGTTTCCTTTCACTTGAGTTCAAAATCCAAAAACCGTTTACTTAAAATGCAAACAGGATTTACTGAATGATACTGAAAATTATTACCATTTTTATATCCAACTTACATGAACTGATGCTTCACCTAGAATTGCTGACACTTTTTTTTTTACTGCTATTTTTTCAATTTCTTATACTACATACGTTTTTAATAGTGTGCATACTATTGATATTTTAAAAGTGTACTGTAATCCTTACTTTGTGGTTTCAATATGATTTTAAAATTAGTTATCTTATTGAGCACTATATTATACTGCATATATTTCTTCTTTACATACAAAAATCTATGGAAAGTCTCTTAGTGAGATACAACTCTCAAGTTAAAATTTTGCACTCCAGAATCCTGTGAAGGTCATTATAGTACTGTTGGATCTTTGTAGATAATCTCGCCTGAGCAAACAATTTTAGAGTCAGGCCTTTAATCTAAATCAATCTATGAGATCCTTTGAAAAACTATGCATTTTATCTTTAGTGATCTGACAACAAATAGACTAACCCGTGAACAAAATAGTGTTGCTACATTTTCTTTCCTAAGATATGGTGAGTCCACAACGTCATCATTTACTGTTGGGAATATCACTCCTGCCCAGCAGGAGGAGGAAAAGAGCACCACAGCCAAGCTGTTAAGTATCACTCCCCTCCCCACAATCCCCAGTCATTCTCTTTGCCTTGGTGCATGGAGGAGGTAAAGTTTTGTTGTCTGAAGAAAGTTGGATTCTTTAGCTGCAAGCAAGATTTAATTAAGAAGAATAGGGTCTAGCTGTACTCCATGCTAGTCTCTTCAGTAGGGCAGTGGTGGCTTTAAAGCAGTTAGGAACTTGTAAGGTGGGCCTTGCTGCGTTTTCCTAACAATTTGCTGCCCTAGTATAGAAAACAAAAGTAGGTTACTCTGTTCTTTCTCTTCGACAGGTCTCTGTAAGGAACTGTGTCCTCTCATTCCTTGTGGACTGTCTACATGCCGGACAGCAGATTTGGCAGGTAAGTGCTTTTTCTTCCAGGTGGGGAGATTATGCACTGAGAAGATTGTACTGCATATTTCAATTGGGATTTAGATAATCCTGCAGTCAGGATTAAACTGGCATGGGGCAGGCACTATTAAGCATGTGTGAGACAGAATTAACCAGGTTTGGTAATGTAAGGGTTAATGCTTTCATTCTGGGCTCCTTTCTCCAACATTGGTGTGTCCGGTCCACGGCGTCATCCTTACTTGTGGGAATATCTCTTCCCCAACAGGAAATGGCAAAGAGTCCCAGCAAAGCTGGCCATATAGTCCCTCCTAGGCTCCGCCCACCCCAGTCATTCTCTTTGCCGTTGCACAGGCAACATCTCCACGGAGATGGTTAAGAGTTTGTGGTGTTTAGTTGTAGTTTTTTATTCTACTATCAAGAGTTTGTTATTTTAAAATAGTGCTGGTATGTACTATTTACTCTGAAACAGAAAAGGATGAAGAATTCTGTTTGTGAGAGGAAGATGATTTTAGCAGACAGTAACTAAAATCGATTGCTGTTTCCACATAGGACTGTTGAGATGAAGTAACTTCAGTTGGGGGAAACAGTTAGCAGACTTTTCTGCTTAAGGTATGACTAGCCATATTTCTAACAAGACTGTGTAATGCTGGAAGGCTGTCATTTCCCCTCATGGGGACCGGTAAGCCATTTTCTTAGTCTCAAACAGAATAAAGGGCTTAATATGGGCTATAAAACTGGTAGACACTTTTATGGGTTAAATCGATTGCTTTATTTGGACATTTTATACATGTTTATGCTGATAATTCACACTTATAAACTTGGGGAACGTTTTTTAACGTCAGGCACTATGTTAGACACCTTTTCCAGTCAGGAAGGGCCTTCCCAGTTGTAGGCTGAGCCTCATTTTCGCGCCATTACTGCGCAGTTGTTTTTGAGAGCAAGACATGCAGATGCATGTGTGAGGACCTGAAAGTAGTTGGAAAAGTTCCTAAAAGGCGTCATTTGGTATCGTATTCCCCTCTGGGCTTGGTAAAGTCACAGCAAAGGCTGTAGCTGGGACTGTATAGGGGTTAAATCTGTAACCGGCTCCGGTTTCGTTATTTTAAGGGTTAAAGCTCTGAAAATTGGTGTGCAATACTTTTAATGCTTTAAGACACTGTGGTGAAATTTTGGTAAATTTTGAACAATTCCTTCATATTTTTTGACATATTCAGTAATAAAGTGTGCTCTGTTTAAAATTTAAAGAGACAGTAACGGTTTTGTTTTAAAACGGTTTTTGTGCTTTATTGACAAGTTTAAGCCTGTTTAACATGTCTGTGCCTTCAGATAAGCTATGTTCTATATGTATGAAAGCCAATGTGTCTCCCCCTTCAAAATTGTGTGATAATTGTGCCATAGCGTCCAAACAAAGTAAGGACAGTACTGCCACAGATAATGAAATTGCCCAAGATAATTCCTCAGATAAAGGGAGTAGACATGGTTCTACATCATCTCCTTCTGTGTCTACGCCAGTTTTGCCCACGCAGGAGGCCCCTAGTACTTCTAGCGCGCCAATGCTTATTACCATGCAACAATTGACGGCTGTAATGGATAACTCCATAGCAAATATTTTATCCAAAATGCCTGCATATCAGAGAAAGCGCGATTGCTCTGTTTTAAACACTGAAGAGCAGGAGGGCGCTGATGATAATTGTTCTGTCATACCCTCACACCAATCTGAAGGGGCCATGAGGGAGGTTTTGTCAGATGGGGAAATTTCAGATTCAGGAAAAAATTCCCAACAGGCTGAACCTGATGTTGTGACATTTAAATTTAAGTTACAACATCTCCGTGCACTGCTTAAGGAGGTGTTATCTACTCTGGATGATTGTGACAACTTGGTCATTCCAGAAATATTATGCAAGATGGACAAGTTCCTAGAGGTTCCGGTGCACCCCGACGCTTTTCCTATACCCAAGCGGGTGGCGGACATAGTGAATAAGGAGTGGGAGAAGCCCGGCATACCTTTTGTTCCCCCTCCTATATTTAAGAAATTATTTCCTATGGTCGACCCCAGAAAGGACTTATGGCAGACAGTCCCTAAGGTCGAGGGGGCAGTTTCAACTCTAAACAAGCGCACTACTATTCCTATCGAGGACAGTTGTGCTTTCACAGATCCTATGGATAAAAAATTGGAAGGTTTGCTTAAAAAGATTTTTGTACAGCAAGGTTACCTTCTGCAACCCATTTCGTGCATTGTTCCTGTCACTACAGCAGCGTGGTTCTGGTTCGAGGAACTAGAAAAGTCGCTCAGTAGAGAGACTCCATATGAGGAGGTTATGGACAGAGTTCACGCACTTAAGTTGGCTAACTCTTTTATTTTAGATGCTGCTTTGCAATTAGCTAGATTAGCGGCGAAAAATTCAGGGTTTGCAATTGTGGCGCGCAGAGCGCTTTGGCTAAAGTCTTGGTCAGCGGATGTATCATCCAAGACAAAATTGCTTAACATCCCCTTCAAGGGTAAAACTCTCTTTGGACCAGAATTGAAAGAGATTATCTCAGACATCACTGGGGGAAAGGGTCACGCCCTCCCACAAGATAGGCCTTTCAAGGCCAAGAATAAGTCTAATTTTCGTTCCTTTCGTAATTTCAGGAACGGACCGGGCTCTAATTCTGCATCCTCTAAGCAAGAGGGTAATACCTCACAGTCCAAACCAGCCTGGAAACCGATGCAAGGCTGGAACAAGGGTAAGCAGGCCAAGAAGCCTGCCGCTGCTAACAAAACAGCATGAAGGAGTAGCCCCCGATCTGGGACCGGATCTAGTGGGGGGCAGACTCTCTCTCTTTGCTCAGGCTTGGGCAAGAGATGTTCAGGATCCCTGGACGCTAGAAATAGTTTCTCAGGGTTATCTTCTGGAATTCAAGGAACTACCCCCAAGGGGAATGATCCACATTTCTCACTTATCCTCAAACCAAATAAAGAGACAGGCGTTCTTACATTGTGTAGAAGACCTGTTAAAGATGGGAGTGATACACCCCGTTCCAATGACGGAACAAGGAATGGGATTTTACTCAAATCTGTTCGTAGTTCCCAAAAAAGAGGGAACCTTCAGACCAATTCTGGATTTAAAGATCCTAAACAAATTTCTCAGGGTACCATCGTTCAAAATGGAAACCATTCGAACGATTCTACCCACTTTCCAGGAAGGTCAATTTATGACTACCGTGGATCTAAAGGATGCGTACCTACATATTCCTATCCACAAAGAACATCATCAGTTTCTAACAAACATTACCAGTTTGTGGCCCTCCCATTCGGATTAGCCACTGCTCCAAGGATTTTCACAAAGGTACTCGGGTCCTTTCTAGCGGTTCTAAGACCGAGGGGCATTGCAGTAGTACCATACTTGGACGACATTCTAATACAAGCGTCGTCCCTTTCAAAATCAAAGGCTCATACAGACATCGTTCTGGCCTTTCTCAGATCTCACGGATGGAAGGTGAACATAGAAAAAAGTTCTCTGTCTCCGTCAACCAGAGTTCCCTTCTTGGGAACAATAATAGATTCCTTAGAAATGAAGATCTTTCTAAGTGCTTGTCAAGTTCTTCATTCTGTTCCACGTCCTTCCATAGCTCAGTGCATGGAAGTAGTAGGGTTGATGGTTGCGGCAATGGACATAGTTCCTTTTGCGCAAATTCATCTAAGACCATTACAACTGTGCATGCTGAAACAGTGGAATGGGGATTATACAGACTTGTCTCCAGTGATTCAAGTAGATCAGAAGACCAGAGACTCACTCCGTTGGTGGCTAACCCAGGATCACCTATCCCAGGGAATGAGCTTCCGCAGTCCAGAGTGGGTCATCGTCACGACCGACGCCAGCCTAGTGGGACTGTGGTCTCGGGAAGAGTCTCTTCTCCCGATAAACATTCTGGAACTAAGAGCGATATTCAATGCTCTCAAGGCTTGGCCTCAGCTAGCAAAGGCCAGATTCATAAGATTCCAATCAGACAACATGACGACTGTTGCGTATCTCAATCATCAGGGGGGAACAAGGAGTTCCCTGGCGATGAAAGAAGTGACCAAAATAATACAATGGGCGGAGAATCACTCCTGCCACCTATCTGCGATCCACATTCCAGGTGTGGAAAACTGGGAAGCGGATTATTTGAGTCGTCAGACATTCGATCCGGGGGAGTGGGAACTCCACCCGGAGATCTTTGCCCAGTTGACGCAACTATGGGGCATTCCAGACATGGATCTGATGGCGTCTCGTCAGAACTTCAAAGTTCCTTGCTACAGGTCCAGATCCAGGGATCCCAAGGCGACTCTAGTGGATGCACTAGTAGCGCCTTGGACCTTCAACCTAGCTTATGTGTTTCCACCAGGATCAAACAGGAGAGGGCCTCGGTGATCTTGATAGCCCCTGCGTGGCCACGCAGGACTTGGTATGCAGACCTGGTGAATATGTCATCGGTTCCACCATGGAAGCTACCTTTGAGACAGGACCTTCTTGTTCAGGGTCCATTCGAACATCCAAATCTGGTCTCCCTCCAGCTGACGGCTTGGAGATTGAACGCTTGATTCTATCAAAGCGTGGGTTTTCAGATTCTGTGATTGATACTCTGGTTCAGGCCAGAAAACCGGTAACTAGAAAGATTTACCATAAGATATGGAAAAGATATATCTGCTGGTGTGAATCCAAGGGATTACCTTGGAATAAGATTAAAATTCCTAAGATTCTTTCCTTTCTACAAGAAGGTTTGGATAAAGGATTATCTGCGAGTTCTCTAAAGGGACAGATTTCTGCTTTATCTGTCTTACTACACAAACGACTGGCAGCTATGCCAGATGTTCAAGCATTTGTTCAGGCTCTGGTTAGGATCAAGCCTGTTTACAGACCTTTGACTCCTCCCTGGAGTTTAAATTTAGTTCTTTCAGTTCTTCAAGGGGTTCCGTTTGAACCTCTACATTCCATAGATATTAAGTTGTTATCTTGGAAAGTTTTGTTTTTGGTTGCTATTTCTTCTGCTAGAAGAGTTTCAGAGTTATCTGCTCTGCAGTGTTCTCCGCCCTATCTGGTGTTCCATGCAGATAAGGTGGTTTTGCGTACTAAGCCTGGTTTTCTTCCAAAGGTTGTTTCTAACAAAAATATTAACCAGGAGATAGTTGGACCTTCTTTGTGTCCGAATCCAGTTTCAAAGAAGGAACGTTTGTTACACAATTTGGACGTAGTCCGTGCTCTAAAATTCTATTTAGAAGCTACAAAAGATTTCAGACAAACATCTTCTCTGTTTGTCGTCTACTCTGGTAAAAGGAGAGGTCAAAAAGCGACTTCTACTTCTCTTTCTTTTTGGCTTAAAAGCATCATCCGATTGGCTTACGAGACTACCGGACGGCAGCCTCCTGAAAGAATCACAGCTCACTCCACTAGGGCTGTGACTTCCACATGGGCCTTCAAGAACGAGGCTTCTGTTGATCAGATATGTAAGGCAGCGACTTGGTCTTCACTGCATACTTTTGCCAAATTTTACAAATTTGATACTTTTGCTTCTTCGGAGGCTATTTTTGGGAGAAAGGTTTTGCAAGCCGTGGTGCCTTCCGTTTAGGTGACCTGATTTGCTCCCTCCCTTCATCCGTGTCCTAAAGCTTTGGTATTGGTTCCCACAAGTAAGGATGACGCCGTGGACCAGACACACCAATGTTGGAGAAAACAGAATTTATGCTTACCTGATAAATTACTTTCTCCAACGGTGTGTCCGGTCCACGGCCCGCCCTGGTTTTTTAATCAGGTCTGATGAATTATTTTCTCTAACTACAGTCACCACGGTACCATATGGTTTCTCCTATTTTTTTCCTCCTGTCCGTCGGTCGAATGACTGGGGTGGGCGGAGCCTAGGAGGGACTATATGGCCAGCTTTGCTGGGACTCTTTGCCATTTCCTGTTGGGGAAGAGATATTCCCACAAGTAAGGATGACGCCGTGGACCGGACACACCGTTGGAGAAAGTAATTTATCAGGTAAGCATAAATTCTGTTTTTTTGGTATTAAAGATTTTAATTTTCTCTAGAGGACTCTGCATATGTGGGGGTTTTGTTTTGGTGTTCATACGCTTATGTACGGAACTTAGTTTGTGTGGTGCTTTCTCTTGCACTGTGTGTTTTCAGTGGGAGGCGCTTCACCCCGGTCGGAAGGGCGGAACTTGTTTTCGCTCCTTTATGTTGCGCAGTGAGTTTCTTTTTCAAGAATGTCAACCGCTCAGGATTGAGAGAACTTTCCGGGCAGTTTCTTCAGTACGGCTCTATGAGTAGACACCTCAGCCATTCTTGCCGACATCGACTCTGGGAGTAGGTAGGTGCCTCAGTTGAGTTTCAGGTGTGGAGTTGTCTGTGGGTTATTATTGGAGTGTAGCTAGCTCTATCCAAACCACTATAATTATGTTGGTAATACTCTAGCTGGAGTCTGCAGAGTAAGTTGTAAACAGAAATAAACTTTAGTGTGCAAAATTTAAAAACATTTTCTTATTTTGAGAAATATTTGCCTATAACCATGTCTGATTTGGAGCAGGAATCTGCTCAACTGAATTCATGTCTTTTATGTTTAGAAGCACAGATTTCTTCCCCTATGCAGTTTTGTTGTTGCAAAGTAAAGATACATTTTTTTTGTACTGAGCCCAAGGTCTCTCAGGATGATGTTGTTCAGGTATTACTACAGCCTTCTCCTGTAACGTCCCAAGACTCAATGGCATCACATGCAGTGCCCTGTGGTTCCTCTGTAACTCCTAGGGGAGTATATTTGAAACCAGAAATTGCTGCTCAGGTTTATTAAGCAATATCTGCAGCATTAGCTTCCTTTCCAATGTTATAGGGGAAGTGCAAGAGGAAAATTAGAGATTCAGATAGTAAGGTTTCTGACTCCAGCAATGCTTCCCAAATGGTTCTTCCTCTTAAATTTGATGAGGAAGATTCTTCAGGAGCTTCTGAGGGTGAAGTATCAGATTCAGACAGTGTAATTCCTTCATCTAAAGCTGAGGTGGTATCCTTCAGATTTAAGCTTGAAAACCTTTGTGTACTGTTAAAGGAGGTTTTGGCTACTTTGGACCACTCAGATACTCCATTAGTTGTCCACCCTAAGAAATCTAGTAAACTTAATAGTTGCTTTGATGTTCCTTCTTCTAAGGAGGTGAAATGTGTTCAGGATTTTTCCTCCCTGAAAGTGATAGTTCCAGTTCTGGTAGAGGAACAGGCTCTGGGTTTCTATTCAAACCTGTTTGTGGTTCCCAAAAAAGAGGGAACTTTCCGTCCTATTCTGGACTTGAAGTGTCTTTACAAGTTTCTCAGAGTTCCGTCCTTCAAAATGGAGACTATTTGTTCCATTCTTCCGCTAGTTCTAGACTGTCAGTTTATGACAACCACAGACCTGAATGATGCATATCTTCATGTTCCCATCTACAGGGATCATCACAAGTTCCTGAGATTTGCCTTCCTGGATAAACACTTCCAGTTCTGTGGCTCTTCCGTTTTGCCTTGCTACAGCTCTCAAAAATTTCTCAAAGGTTCTGGGGGCTCTCTTGGCAGTGATCAGGTTGGGGGGGATTGCAGTGGTGCCATACCTGGACAACATATTGGTTCAGGCGCCATCTTTTCAACAAGCAAACTCTCATACAGAGATATTGTTGTCTTTTCTATGTTCCCACGGATGGAAAGTGAATCTGGAAAAGAGTTCCCTTATTCCAGCTAGAAGGGTGGTTTTCTTAGGGACCATAATATCTATGAAAATATTTCTGATGGAAGTCAGAAAATCCAAAATTCTGTCCTCTTGCCTCTCTCTGCAGTCTACTGTTTGGCCATCAGTTGCTCAATGTATGGAGGTAATTGGTCTGATGGTCGCTTCCATGGACATCATTCCCTTTGCTCGATTTCATTTGACTTAATTATGCATGCTCAGACAATGGAACGGAGAATATTCAGATTTGTCACAGAAGATAGACCGGTTGACAAGAGACTCTCTTCTATGGTGGCTTTCTCAGAAACACCTGTCTCAGGGCACATCCTTTCGGAGACCTTCCTTGGTGATTGTGACCACAGACGCCAGCCTGCTGGGCTGGGGAGCAGTCTGGGACTCGTTAAAGGTGCAGGGTCTTTGGTCTTGAGAGGAATCTGCTCTCCTCATCAACATCTTGGAGTTGAGAGCAATTTACAATGCTCTGATGACTTGGCCTCAGTTGTCCTTAGCCTGGTTTATCAGATTTCAGTCAGACAACATAACCTCATTGGCTTACATCAACCACTAGGGAGGAACTCGAAGTTCTTTAGCCATGAAGGGGATGGCTTGGATTATTCAGTGGGCAGAAGCTCATTGCTGTTGTCTATCTGTGATCCACATTCCAGGAGTGGACAACTGGGATGCGGATTTTCATCCTGGGGAGTGGGAACTTCATCCAGAGGTGTTCTCCAACTTAACCCTCAAGTGGGGGGTACCAGAGTTGGATCTGATTGCATCTCAGCAGAATACCAAGCTTCCAAGGTATGATTTGAGGTCAAGAGATCTACAGGCCACTTTGATAGATGCTCTGGCAGTCTCTTGGTATTTCAGGTTGGCATACCTGTTTCCTCCGTTTTCTCTTCTTCCGCGAGTCATTGCTCGTATCAAACAGGAGAAAGTGTCAGTTATTCTAGTAGCCCCTGCGTGGCCTTGCAGGATCTGGTATTCAGACCTAGTGGAGATGTCATCTCTCCCTCCTTGGAGGCTGCCTTTGAGGAAGGACCTCCTAATTCAGGGTCCCTTTCATCATCCAAATCTCGTTTCTCTGACGCTGACTGCTTGGAGATTGAACACTTAGTTCTGTCTAAGCAGGGTTTTCTGAGTTGGTCATTGAGACCATGATTCAGGCTCGTAACCCTGTTACGAGAAAAATTTACCATAAATATCTCTTTTGGTGTGAATCTAAGGGCTACTCTTGGAGAAGGGTCAGAATTCCTAGAATTTTGTGTGTTCTCTAGGAGTGTCTGGAGAAGGGTTTGTCAGTCAGTACTCTGAAGGTTCAGATTTCTGCCTTGTCTATTTTGTTGCACAGGCATCTGGCAGACGTGCCAGATGTACAATCTTTTTGTCATGCTCTGGTCAGAATCAGGCCTGTGTTTAAACCTGTTGCTCCTCCTTGGAGCCTTGATCTTGTTCTTAAGGTTTTGCAACAGGCTCCATTTGAGCTAATGCATTCCATAGATATTAAGTTGCTATCTTGGAAGGTGTTGTTTCTTGTTGTTATCTCTTCTGCTCAGAGAGTTTCGGAACTCTCAACCTTGCAGTGTGATTCACCTTATCTTATTTTTCATGCCGTTATTATAATGCTGTTCAGCGTACCAAGTAAGGTTTCCTGCCTAAGGTTGTTTCGGATAGAAATATTAATCAGGAAATTGTTGTTCCTTCTTTATGTCCTAATCCTTCTTCTCACAAGGAACATTTGTTGCACAACTTGGATGTTGTGTGTGCTCTATAATTCTATCTACAGGCGACTAATACCTTATTTTTCTGTTTCTCTGGGAAGCATAAAGGTCAGAAGGCTACTGCCACTTCTCTTTCTCTCTGGTTGAAGTATGATTTGTTTGGCTTATGAGTCTGCTGGACAGCAGCCCCTGAGAGAATTACGGCTCATTCCACGAGAGCCGTCTCTTCTTCTTGGGCTTTCAAAAATGAATCTTCTGTGGAACAAATTTGCAAGGCTGCAACTTGGTCTTCTCTGCATAATATTTCTAAATTTTACAAATTTGATACTTTTGCCTCGGCTGAGGCTTCCTTTGGGAGAAAGGTTCTTCAAGCGATGGTGCCTTCTGTCTAGGTCTACCTGTCTTGCCCCTCCCTAGTCATATGTGTCCTCTAGCTTGGGTATTGGTTCCTAACAGTAAATGATGACGTTGTGGACTCTTAATTTCCAAATATGGTGAGTCCACGACCCCGCCCTTTATTTCAAGAGAGTTATTTTTTTACTAAACCTCAGGCACCTCTACATCTTTGTGTTACTCCTTTTTTCTCCATTTCCCTTCGGTTGAATGAATGGGGATTGTGGGAAGGGAAGTGATACTTAACAGCTTGGCTGTGGTGCACTTTGACTCCTCCTGTTGGGCAGGAGTGATATGCCCAACAGTAAATGATGATGTTCGGAAATAAATAAATTTATCAGGTAAGCATAAATTTTGTTTTTTTTCTATTCTTCGTTTTCCTCATAATATTCTAGTTTTAAAAAGTTACACTTAGAAACATAGCGTTATAGTTTTGTGGATATGTACAATGGTTTCACAATATTCACTGAACCAGTGCTTTATAAAATGAAATTTTTTTTTTAAAAAAGGTAAACATTTTTTGTAATTTATATATGTTACAGTGCTGCAAAATAAGTTGGTGCTTTATTAAATTCTTTACAAAACAATGATTGGGCCTATGCTTCAGTCCACTAATGTTTTCCTAACACACTGTAAATTTAGTTTTGTTTATACAGCTGTCATCAAAAACACCTAAAAATAATGATGCTTTAACCATGTAGTAGGTAAAACACTGGTAATTACAAAAACATAAAAGCAAGCATATATACATCGTTTACTATCTTCTCTGAGGATATTTTTAATACCAGAAAATATATTGTACAGAAAAGGAAATACTAAAATAAAATTATAATCATCAGATGATCTTCTATACAAACGCATTAAATTTAAAATAGCAAAAAGCCTAACTGGAGATTCTTTGTGGCTATGGTGACACAGACAGTAAAAAACAGAACTACTGACAAAACAGAGCACAATAACTGGACAGATGAAGCTGCGGCTAATTCTGTATTGAGTGAAAAAATATTATTTAAATATGCATGTACACTCACCGGCCAGTTTATTAGATACAACTTGCTATGACTGGGTTGGACCCCCTTTTGCCTTCAGAACTGCCTTAATTCTTAATGACATAGATTCAACAAAGTTCTGGAAACATTTCTTAGAGATTCTGGTCCATATTGACAGGATACCATCACGCAGTTGCTGCAGATTTGTCGGCTGCACATCCATGATGCGAATCTCCCTTTCCACCACCTATTGGATTGAAATCTGGTGACTGTGGAGGCCATTGGAGTACAGTGAACTAATTTTCATGTTCAAGAAACCAGTTTGAGATGATTTGAGCTTTTTGACATGATGCATTATCCTGTTGGAAGTAGCCATCAGAAAATGGGTACACTGTAGTCATAAAGGGATGGACAAGGTCAGCAACAATACTCCGGTAGGCCGTGGCATTTAAACAATGCTTGATTGGTACTAAGGGGCCCAAAGTGTGCCAAGAAAACATCCCCCACACCATTACACCACCACCAGCAGCCTGAACCGTTGATACAAGGCAGGATGGATCCATGCTTTCATGCTGTTTACGCCAAATTCTGACCCTACCATTTGAATGTTGCAGCTGAAATTGAGACTCATCAAACCAGGCAATGTTTTTCCAATCTTCTATTGTCCAATTTTGATGAGCCTGTGCGAATTGTAGCCTCAGTTTCCATTTCTAAGCTGACAGGAGTGGTCTTCTGCTGCTGTAGCCCATCTGCTTGAAGGTTTGACGTGTTGTGCATTCAGAGATGGTATTTTGCATACCTTAGTTTTAACAAGTGGTTATTTGAGTTACTGTTGCCTTTCTATAATCTCGAACCAGTCTGCCCATTCTCCTCTGACCTCTGACATCAACAAGGCATTGTCGTCCACACAACTGCTGCTCCTGGATATTTTCTCTTTTTCTGTCCATTCTCTGTAAACCCTAGAGATGGTTGTGTGTGTGAAAATCCAAATAAATCAGAAGTTTTTGAAATACTCAGACCAGACCAGCCCGTCTGGCACCAACAACCATGCCACGTTCAAAGTCACTAAAATCCCCTTTCTTCCCCATTCTGATGCTCGGTTTGAACTTCAGCAAGTCGTCTTTACCACGTCTAGATGCCTGAATGCATTGAGTTGCTGCCATGTGATTGGTTGATTAGCAAATTGTGTTACCAAGCAATTAACCAGGTGTACCTAATAAAGTGGCCGGTGAGAGTACATTTTTTTAAATTAATACAACAATATGTACAACTAGTTCTGCTCTGTGGGTCTCAAGCAATGCTTCTACTGTGTGTTAAACCACTTTGCAGGGGTAAAACTCAAAGTAGTGCAGTGTCGATAGACTTAAAATGACATGCTCTAACACATAAAATAATGGATTTTTTTTTGTCTATGATGGCCCTTTAACCCTGCTAGCCATGCAACTGGATAACATAAAGGAAGGGAAAATGTCCTTAATGTACCAATATATAATAAAAATGGGTAGACATCCTTACAAAAAATTGGTTTTGACATATCTATATTAAACTTTTTTAATTTAATAGTTTTCTCTTGTAAGATGTATCGAGTCCACGGATTCATCCATACTTGTGGGATATTCTCCTTCCCTACAGGAAGTGGCAAAGAGAGCACCCACAGCAGAGCTGTCTATATAGCTCCTCCCTTATCTCCACCCCCAGTCATTCTCTTTGCCTACTCTAAGTAACTAGGAAGGGTACAGTGAGTGTGGTGACAAAAATTTTAGTTTTTATTTTCTCAAGCAAAAGTTTGTTATTTTAAATGGTACCGGTGTGTACTATTTACTCTCTGGCAGAAAAGGGATGAAGATTTCTGCAAGGAGGATGATGATCTTAGCACTTTGTAACTAAGATCCACTGCTGTTCTCACAAGGGCTGAAGAGTACAGGAAAACTTCAGTTGGGGGAATGGTTTGCAGGGTAAACTGCATTGAGGTATGTTCAGTCTATTTTTTTCTAGACAGACTGTGTTAATTCTAGAAAAGGCTGGCAATCTCCCCATGAGGGAAGGGTAAGCTGTATTCAGACACTTAGTAGGAATCCCAGCTTGCATAAAGGGCTCATTAGTTACTGGTGATACTGATAGGAAAAAACGTTTTTGTTTATTTATAAAAAATGCAAATATAACATTTTTTGAGGGACTTTAAGGGGTCATTGTGGCTTGTTTAAGGGTTATTAACCCACATGGCTAGTTTAAGAAACACTCTGGTGTGTTTCTTTTAGGCCCCATAACATTGAGTGAGGTGGGAGGGGCCTACTTTCAGGCCTCAGTTGCGCAGTTTCTTTTCCTCAAAGACATCCAGCTGCTTCTCCAGAGGTTCCTACTGTGTTTGAGGGCTGTAAAGGTTTTTTTCCCCCACAAATCATTCCTAAAGGGCAGGTAGGCGCCACAGCAGAGCTGGGGCAAGGTGCTGAACATTTTTTTTTACCGTTTATTTACGTTTTGTCAATCCGGTTTTTACATTAAGGGGTTAATTGTTTATTTTGCATAGCTGTGCAAAGTTACTAAGGCTCTATGATGCTACTATAAAAAGTTTGTTGAGTTTACTGCTTTTTTACACTGTTTTTCAGAGTTTGTGCAGCTTTTTTTCTCTTAAAGGCACAGTACCGTTTTTTTCTAAGTGCTATTTGCTTTGATTAAAGTGTTTTCCAAGCTTGCTTGTTACATTACTAGCCTGTTTAACATGTCTGACACCAATCCTTGTTCAATGTGTTTAGAAGCCATTGTGGGATCCCCTCTTAGAATGTGTCCCACTTGCACTGATATGTCTATAAATTATAAAGAGCATATTTTTGCACTTAAAAATATTACAATAGATGATTCTCAGACAGAAGAGAATGAGGGTTTGCCATCTAGCTCTCCCCAAGTGTCACAACCAGTAACGCCCGCACAAGTGACGCCAAGTTCCTCTAGTGCGTCAAATTCATTTACTTTACAAGACATGGCCACAGTTATGAATACAACCCTCACAGAGTTTTTATCTAAACTGCCTGGTTTACAAGGAAAGCATGACAGCTCTGGGTTAAGAACAAATGCTGAGCCGTCTGACGCTTTAGTAGCCGTATCCGATATACCCTCACAATGTTCTGAAGTAGGGGTAAGGGATTTGTTATCTGAGGGAGAAATTTCTGATTCAGGAAAGACACTCCCTCAGACAGATTCTGATATGACGGCCTTTAAATTTAAGCTTGAATACCTCCGCTTATTGCTCAGGGAGGTATTAGCGACTCTAGATGATTGTGACCCTATAGTGGTCCCAGAGAAATTGTGTAAAATGGACAAATACTTAGAGGTTCCTGTATACACTGATGTTTTTCCAGTCCCTAAGAGGATTGTGACTATTGTTACTAAGGAGTGGGATAGACCAGGTATTCCGTTCGCTCCCCCTCCTGTTTTTAAGAAAATGTTTCCCATATCTGACACCATGCGGGACTCGTGGCAGACGGTCCATAAGGTGGAGGGAGCTATTTCTACTCTTGCTAAGCGTACAACTATACCTATCGAAGACAGTTGTGCTTTCAAAGATCCTATGGATAAAAAATTAGAGGGTCTCCTGAAGAAAATTTTTGTTCATCAAGGTTTTCTTCTCCAACCTATTGCGTGCATTGTTCCTGTAACTACTGCAGCTGTTTTCTGGTTCGAAGCTCTAGAAGAGGCTTTTCAGATGGAGACTCCATTAGAGGATATTATGGATAGAATTAAGGCCCTTAAGTTGGCTAATTCTTTCATTACAGATGCCGCTTTCCAACTGGCTAAATTAGCGGCAAAGAATTCAGGTTTTGCCATTTTAGCACGCAGGGCGCTATGGCTTAAGTCCTGGTCTGCTGATGTGTCATCAAAATCTAAACTTATGAACATCCCTTTCAAAGGTAAGACCCTATTCGGGCCTGAACTGAAAGAGATTATTTCAGACATCACTGGAGGGAAAGGCCATGCCCTCCCTCAGGATAAAACAAATAAAATGAGGACCAAACAAAATAATTTTCATTCCTTTCGGAACTTCAAGGGTGGTCCCGCTTCAGCTTCCTCTGCTGCAAAGCAAGAGGGGAATTTTGCCCAATCCAAGTCAGTCTGGAGACCTAACCAGGCTTGGAACAAGGGTAAACAATCCAAGAAGCCTGCAGCTGCCTCTAAGACAGCATGAAGGTGTAGCCCATGATCCGGGACCGGATCTAGTAGGGGGCAGACTCTCTCTCTTCGCTCAGGCTTGGGCAAGAGATGTTCATGATTCCTGGGCTTTAGAAATTGTGTCCCAGGGATATCTTCTGGACTTCAAAGACTCCCCCCCAAGGTGGAGATTTCACATTTCTCAATTGTCTGCAAAC
Source organism: Bombina bombina (assembly GCF_027579735.1). Lineage (NCBI taxonomy): Eukaryota > Metazoa > Chordata > Amphibia > Anura > Bombinatoridae > Bombina > Bombina bombina. The sequence goes on from NC_069501.1 coordinate 847,687,286, forward strand.
CAGACAAAGAGAGAGGCGTTCTTACGCTGTGTAGAAGACTTACATACCATGGGAGTGATCCGCCCAGTTCCAAAAGAGGAACAAGGGCTAGGATTTTACTCAAACCTGTTTGTGGTTCCCAAAAAAGAGGGAACTTTCAGACCAATCTTGGATCTCAAAATTCTAAACAAATTCCTCAGAGTACCATCATTCAAGATGGAGACTATTCGGGCCATTCTACTAATGATCCAGAAGGGTCAATATATGACTACCGTGGACTTACAGGATGCGTATCTACACATCCCTATTCACAGAGATCATCATCAATTCCTCAGATTTGCCTTTCTGGACAGGCATTTCCAGTTCATGGCCCTTCCCTTCGGGTTGGCCACGGCTCCCAGAATTTTCACAAAAGTGCTAGGGTCCCTTTTGGCGGTGCTAAGGCCGCGTGGGCATAGCAGTGGCGCCTTATCTAGATGACATCTTAATTCAGGCGTCAACTTTCCAACTAGCCAAGTCTCACAAGGTGAACATAAAAAAGAATTCTCTCTTCCCTCTCACAAGAGTTTCCTTCCTAGGGACTCTGATAGACTCGGTAGAAATGAAAATATTTCTAACGGCTGTCAGAAAATCAATACTCTTAACCACTTGCCGAGCTCTTCATTCCATCCCTCGGCCATCAGTGGTTCAGTGCATGGAGGTAATCGGGCTCATGGTAGCGGCAATGGACATAGTTCCTTTTGCCCGCCTACACCTCAGACCACTGCAACTATGCATGCTCAAACAGTGGAATGGGTATTATGCAGATTTATCTCCTCAAATAACTCTGAACCAGGAGACCAGAGATTCTCTTCTCTGGTGGTTGTCTCAGGACCACCTGTCTCAGGGAAAGTGTTTCCGCAGGCCAGAGTGGCTCATAGTAACGACAGATGCCAGCCTGCTAGGCTGGGGTGCAGTCTGGAACTCCCTGAAAGCACAGGGCTTATGGTCTCTTGAGGAAACTCTCCTCCCGATAAACTTTCTAGAACTGATAGCGATATTCAATGCGCTTCAGTAGTGGCCTCAGCTTGCTGTGGCCAAATTCATCAGATTTCAGTCGGACAACATCACACCAGCATTAGATCTGATGGCGTCCCGAGAGAATGCCAAACTTCCTCGTTACGGGTCCAGGTCCCGGGATCCCCAGGCGGTACTGATAGATGCTCTAGCAGTGCCCTGGTCCTTCAATCTGGCCTATGTATTTCCACCATTTCCTCTCCTCCCACGTCTGGTTGCCAGAATCAAGCAGGAGAGGGCTTCGGTGATTCTGATAGCACCTGCGTGGCCACGCAGGACTTGGTATGCAGACCTAGTGGACATGTCATTGGTTCCACCGTGGTCTCTGCCAATGAGGCAGGACCTTCTAATCCAAGGTCCATTCAAGCATCCAAATCTAATTTCTCTGAGTCTGACTGCTTGGAGATTGAACGCCTGATTCTATCAAAGCGTGGTTTCTCTGAGTCGGTCATTGATACCCTGATTCAAACTAGAAAGCCTGTCACCAGGAAGATTTATCATAAGATTTGGCGCAACAAATGTTATTGGTGTGAATCCAAGGGTTACTCATGGAGTAAGATTAGGATTCCTAGAATATTGTCTTTTCTCCAAGAAGGATTGGAAAAGGGATTATCAACTAGTTTGCTAAAAGGACAAATATCTGCTTTGTCTATTCTTTTACACAAACGTCTGGCAGATGTCCCAGACGTTCAAGCATTTAGTCAGGCCTTGGTCAGGATCAAGCCTGTATTTAAACCTGTTGCTCCACCATGGAGCCTAAACTTAGTTCTTAAAGTTCTTCAAGGGGTTCCGTTTGAACCTATGCATTCCATAGATATTAGGCTTCTATCTTGGAAAGTTTTGTTTTTGGTAGCTATCTCTTCGGCTTGAAGAGTTTCTGAGTTATCTGCTTTACAGTGTGACTCACCTTACCTTGTTTTCCATGCAGATAAGGTGGTTTTGCGTACCAAACCTGGGTTTCTTCCTAAGGTTGTTTCTAATAGGAATATCAATCAGGAGATTGTTGTTCCTTCACTGTGTCCTAATCATTCATCAAAGAAGGAACGTCTGTTGCACAATCTTGATGTGGTTCGTGCTTTAAAGTTCTACTTACAAGCAACTAAAGATTTCCGTCAAACATCTTCATTGTTTGTTGTTTATTCTGGTAAACGGAGAGGTCAAAAGGCTACGGCTACCTCTCTTTCCTTTTGGCTGAAAAGCATCATCCGTTTGGCTTATGAGACTGCTGGCCAGCAGCCTCCTGAAAGAATTACTGCTCATTCTACTAGAGCAGTGGCTTCCACATGGGCTTTTAAAAATGTTCTGTTGAACAGATTTGTAAGGCGGCGACTTGGTCTTCGCTTCATACTTTTTCCAAATTTTACAAATTCGATACATTTGCTTCTGCTGAGGCTATTTTTGGGAGAAAGGTTTTACAAGCAGTGGTGCCTTCCATTTTAAGGTCCGTGTCTTGTCCCTCCCTTCATCTGTGTCCTAAAGCTTTGGTATTGGTATCCCACAAGTATGGATGAATCCGTGGACTCGATACATCTTACAAGAGAAAACATAATTTTGCTTACCTGATAAATTTATTTCTCTTGTGATGTATCGAGTCCACGGCCCGCCCTGTTTATTAAGACAGGCAATATATTTTTATTTAAAAAACTTCAGTCACCACTGCACCCTATGGTTTCTCCTTTTTCTTCCTAGCCTTCGGTCGAATGACTGGGGGGTGGAGCTAAGGGAGGAGCTATATCGACAGCTCTGCTGTGGGTGCTCTCTTTGCCACTTCCTGTAGGGAAGGAGAATATCCCACAAGTATGGATGAATCCGTGGACTCGATACATCACAAGAGAAATAAATTTATCATGTAAGCATACATTATGTTTTTTCAGAAAATGGTAAAAGTCTCTAAAATATCACATGGGGGCTTATAGTCCAGTCCACTAGGAGGAGGAAAAACATAAGAGTTTTCAATTCCTCCCATTTTCCCATGATCTTTCAATTTTTTGCTTCCAGTAAGGATTGATGATGAAACTGAAGTTTTGATCTTTACATTGATAAGGGTTCCCTAACCGATCTGAGACCCATTATTATCCTTAGAAAACCTACATACAGGGCAGAGATGTGGACAGGAATTTAGCAAGGCAGTGAAAATCTGAACTCCTGTCCACCAGTCAGGTTTAAATGTGGGCATGCACACCAATACCCTGGTCTACAGAGTGCTGCTCCCTTCAGTACTTTTGCACTGTGCTTGCACTGTCTTGGATGTTCCCGTCTGCAGGAAGCAGTTTTCTGCAGCTAAGAGGAGCATGGTGAATGAAGGTGCTGACAGGTAAGTACCATGCACCTAGGTTATTTGTATGATCATGTACACATGTTTCACAAAGCTTTGGGACATAGTCACATAACCAAATAAATACTACATTCAGATTTATGCACATTTGGGAACTTTTACAAAATTACAAAAAAATTGAGGTACTGTCTATTTTACCTAGGTCAGCTTTAGCACATACCAGAGCTCTGACCTTCTTCATTGTCATCAGGCTCTCAGACAATCAGAATCATTTTTGGAGCTGAGGAGCCCAGTTTTCTATTTTTGAACTTTTGAGTATTCATTACAGACCTAAAGTTTTTTGGCACCAAAGTAGCAAGCTCTTACTCTCCTTCCGCTCACTGACCAGTATCATTTTTTATATTTTTAAAATAAATATTTTCTCTTAAAATTACAGTGCCTAACTGTTTCTGATTCCCTTCTAGGGACTTTAGTATTACATTTGACAACATTTGCGTGTTCCCATTAGGGGTTAACACTTTCTGTGCCTTTTATACTGTATTTCTGTTCTGCTATCTAATTTTAGATACTTTCCTAGCCTTACTATATTAAATAACTTTGGAGTAAAATGGTGCAGCGCAAGTTGTAGGACATACTGTTGACCGTTAAGAAGGAGCTATCTACTGACATTTTTACCCACTTATGCTCTGGCCTCTAGTTATGAAGCAGTCTACTTACCTGCATTCGCCGGCCCAATACGCTCGCCTAAGCTCGTCTACCATCGCCGCCGCGAACCTGAATACGTTCGCCAAAGTTATCAAAAAAGCTGTCAAGAAGCCACGCACCAAGTACGGAGCAATGAGCAGCGGACTGTTGTTAACTAACAGTCATCGATCTCGCTGCTCATCAGCTTCTTCGCAGCTTTCTTGATAGCCTGTCACTAAGCACCCACACTAAACTACACTGTTTTACCCCCTATAATGCCACTCCTGGAGCCCCCCACAACTAAATAAAGTTATTAACCCTAAACCGCCGCTCCTGGACCCCGCCACAACTATAATAAATGTATTAACTCCTAAACCGCCGCTCCCGGACCCCGCCGCCTCCTACATCATACCTATTAACCCCTATCCTGCCCCCCACTACACCGCTGCCACCTATATTCAAGTTATTAACCCCTATCCTGCGGATCCCGGACCCCGCCACAAATAAATAAATTGTTTAACCACTAAACCGACACTCCCGGACCCCGCCACAACTAAATTAAATGTTTAACCCCTAAACCACCGCTCCCGGACCCCACCGCCACCTATATTAAACTTATTAACCCCTAAACCTACGTCTAACACTAACACCTCCCTAACTTGAATATTATTTTAATAAATCTAAATAAAACTTACTATTATTAACTAAATTATTCCTATTTAAAACTAAATACTTACCTATAAAATAAACCCTAAGATAGCTACAATATAACTAATAATTACATTGTAGCTATTTTAGGGTTTAGTTTTATTTTACAGGCAACTTTGTATTTATTTTAACTAGGTAGAATAGTTATTAAATAGTTATTAACTATTTAATAGCTACCTAGTTAAAATACTTACAAAATTACCTGTAATATAAATCCTAACCTAAGTTACAATTAAACCTAACACTACACTATCATTAAATAAATTAAATACATTACCTACAATTATCTAAAATTAAATTAAATTAAATAAACTAAACTATAGTACAAAAAATAAAAAACACTAAATTACAGAAAATAAAAAAGAATTACAAGAAGTTTAAACTAATTACACCTAATCTAAGCCCCCTAATAAAATAATAAAGCCCCCAAAATAAAAAAATGCCCTTCCCTTTTCTAAATTTACCAAGTAACCAGCTCTTTTACCAGCCCTTAAAAGGGCTTTTTGCCGGGCATTCACCCAAAGTAATCAGCTCTTTTACCTGTAAAAAAAAATACAACCCCCCTCCCAACATTAAAACCCACCACCCACATACCCCTACTCTAACCCACCCAAACCCCCCTTAAAAAACCTAACGCTAACCCTGTGAAGATCTCCCTACCTTGAGTCGTCTTCACCCAACCGGGCTGAAATCTTCATCCAAGGTGCGCAGAGGAGGTCCTTCATCTGGTAGAAGTCTTCATCCAGGCGGTGTCTTCAATCTTCATCCATCCGGAGCGGAGCGGAGCCATCTTCAAAGGAGCTGACGCGGAGCCATCCTCTTCAACCGACGACTGAACGACGAGTGATGGTTCCTTTAAGGGACATCATCCATGATGGCGTCCCTCGAATTCCGATTGGCTGATAGGATTCTATCAGCCAATCGGAATTAAGGTAGGAAAAATCTGATTGGCTGATTCAATGTGAGCTCACATTCTATTGGCTGTTCCGATCAGCCAATAGAATGCAAGCTCAATCCGATTGGCTGATTGGATCAGCCAATCGGATTGAACTTCAATCTGATTGGCTGATTGAATCAGCCATTCAGATTTTTTCTACCTTAATTCCGATTGGCCAATCGGAATTGAAGGGACGCCATCTTGGATGACGTCACTTAAATGTACCGTCATTGTGTAAGAAGACTCCGGATGAAGAGGATGGCTCCGCGTCGGCTCCTTGGAAGATGTCTCCACTCCGCTCTGGATGGATGAAGATTGAAGACGCCACCTGGATGAAGACGTCTACTGGATGAAGGACCTCCTCTGCGCACCTTGGATGAAGATTTCAGCCCGGTTGGGTGAAGATGACTCAAGGTAGGGAGATCTTCAGGGGGTTAGCGTTAGTTTTTTTAAGGGGGGTTTGGGTGGGTTAGAGTAGGGGTATGTGGGTGGTGGGTTTTAATGTTGGGGGGGGTTGTATTTTTTTTTACAGGTAAAAGAGCCGATTACTTTGGGACAATGCCCCGCAAAAAGCCCTTTGAAGTGCTGGTTAAAGAGCTTGTTACTTGGTAATTTAGAATAGGGTAGGGCATTTTTTTATTTTGGGGGGCTTTATTATTTTATTAGGGGGCTTAGATTAGGTGTAATTAGTTTAAACTTCTTGTAATTCTTTTTTATTTTCTGTAATTTAGAGTTTTTTATTTTTTGTACTATAGTTTAGTTTATTTAAATTAATTTAATTTATTTTTAGGTAATTGTAGGTACTTTATTTAATTTATTTAATGATAGTGTAGTGTTAGGTTTAATTGTAACTTAAGTTAGGATTTATTTTACAGGTAATTTTGTACTTATTTTAGCTAGGTAGTTATTAAATAGTTATAGTTATAACTATTTAATAACTATTGTACCTAGTTAAAATAAATACAAAGTTGCCTGTAAAATAAAAATAAATCCTAAAATAGCTACAATATAATTATTAGTTATATTGTAGCTATCTTAGGGTTTATTTTACAGGTAAGTATTTAGTTTTAAATAGGATTAATTTAGTTAATACAAGTAATATTATTTAGATTTATTAAAATAATATTTAAGTTAGGGGGGTTAGGGTTAGTGTTAGTGTTAGACTTAGGTTAATGGGTTAATAATTTTAATATAGGTGGCGGCGGTATAGGGGGGCAGGATAGGGGTTAATAACTTTAATATAGGTGGCGGCGGGGTCCGGGAACGGCGGTTTAGGGGTTAAACAATTTATTTAGTTGCGGCGGGGTCCGGGATCTGCAGGATAGGGGTTAATAAGTTTATGTAGGTGGCGGCGGTATAGGGGGTGGCAGATTAGGGGTTAATATGTATAATGTAGGTGGCGTCGGCGTCAGGGAGCGGCAGTTTAGGGGTTAACATGTTTATTATAGTTGCGGAAGGCTCCAGGAGCGGCGGTTTAGGGGGTAATACATGTATTTAGTTGCGGCGGTGTAGGGGGGGCAGATTAGGGGTGTTTAGACTCGGGGTACATGTTAGGGTGTTAGGTGCAGACATCTCCCATAGGAATCAATGGGATATCGGGCAGCAGCAAACATGAGCTTTCGCTATGGTCAGACTCCCATTGATTCCTATGGGATCCGCTGCCTCCAGGGCGGCGGATTGAAATCCAGGTATGCTGGCCCGGAATAGTGGTGAGCGTACCTGGTAGTAGTTTGATAACTACCAAAAGTAGTCCGATTGTGCCGAACTGGCGTTCAGGAAGATCTGTAGTGACGTAACCATCAATCTGTGTCGGACTGAGTCCGGCGGATCGTAGGTTACGTCACTATATTCTACTTTTGCCGGGCAGTAGGGGTTGATAACTAAGGCAAATCAGCCTCGACACAAATACGCTGTGGAATTCCAGCGTATTTGCGGTTGACGGCTTGATAACTAGAGGCCTTTGAGTCTATGTCTAATGCTAATCAGGGTCATGCAGCTTTGGGTTTGCAGCACAGCGCTTAGGGATTTACTAACCACCAGGGTTATACCCAAGACAATTTCACTGACCTGTCTCCAAATTTAAAACAATATATTCACTCTGCAATTTTAGTGTCATGCCATCACCAGTTAAGTGAAAAATGCATGCAAAGGATGGAAGAGAACCCTTTGCAAGCCCTAGGCTCATCTGAAACATCCCTAAGAAACAACTCTTCTAGGTACCCTGTATCTTCCAGGACTACAAATGAATAAGAATCCTTCTCCTTGGCTGAGAAACCCAGGAACCCCCTGCTGATAAAATAGCAGAAGAGTTGTCATTTAATTTCAAATTAGAGTACATACGCACTCTCCTATGGAAAGTTTTAATTGCCTTTCTCAATCTGCAGAAAAGCAATCAGGTTTTTTTTTTTTTAATTCTTTAAAGTGATGGTAAACTCAAATCACTCAGGAACATATTATTTTAACTAGCGTTAAAATTTAATATCACTTTCATTCATCATCGTTTTTTTTTTTGGTTTTTTTTTAAAGATCAAAATAAAACTTTTATTACACCAGATCACTGAGGTTTCAGTCAGACAATGTCACAGTAGTAACTTACATCAGTTACCAGGGCAGTACTCAGGGTCGAAACTACAGGTGTTGCAGAGGACAAAATGCGACTGGGCCTCTGAGGGTGGGGGCCCAGCTTAAAAAAAATAAAAATAAAAAAACTTTGACCTACCACTGCCTGCACTGATATCATGTGAGTGTGACATGATGCCTCACTAGTGTCTCTGACTACAGGGGTTAGTATTTCTGTTTTACCCATGTTTATGTGTGTGTATATGTGTGTATGTATATATGTGACTGTGTGTGTATTTATGTATGTGTGTGTGTACGTTTGTAGAACCAGCAAATTACAGACCTTGTTACTACAGCATGGGGGGGTTGGGGGGTAAACAGTGTCACTATACAGTACCACTATATACAGTACGGGGGCTGCACCATGTCACAGACTATTGTGGTCACTCTATAAAGTACTGGGGTGGGTAGGGTCAGGCCAGCCATTTCACTGGCAGATTACAGACTGTATCACTAACTCACTATATACAGTACTGGTGGGTTAAACAGTGTCACTATATACAGTAATAGGGGGTCAGACCATCTCAGACTGTGGGCACAGGGTACCTCCTTTTGCAGACATTTAATCTGATTCACATTTTTTTGTGTGTGTTAAATGTAAAAAAAAAAAAGATATGTATCAAATTCACTTTTTTTTTTTGAGGGGTAGAGGGGGCCCTTCTTTGATTCTTGCAGCTGGGCCCTGTGGTTTCTAGTTACACCTCTGGCAGTACTCAATGTGCCTTAGTGATGAAAGAGGTAGCCCACATTATTACTTGGCAGAATGTTATCATTGCATGATTTCAGCAATCCACAGTCTGGGTGTGAACAACTGGAAGTGAACCTCCTTAGTTGTCAATATCTTCACCCTGGAGAATGATCCTTGAATCAAGAGGTATTCAATCAGACTGTGAAACTTTGGGAAAAGCCAGACATAGATCTCATGGCCTCTCGCTTTAATCATAAGCTACCCCGTTATGCAGGGCCGCCACTAGAAATTTTGGGGCCCCTGACTTAACCATTGATCAGGGCCCCCCCCCTTCCTTTGACATGTGCAATTTTTGACCAAGTGACTAAAACGTATATGCACTTTATTCTTAAGTGTCTATTTAAACTTGGAAATGTTGCAAAGGTAGTAACATACACTGAAACACACACACTCACACATAATGATTCACATATAGACACTAAAGCAAACACACAAAGAAACTCAGACACTTAGCACTTGTTTACATTGACCTGACAAGTAATGAGGTAAACTACAGTTTTGTAAAAAAAAAAAGGCGATTTACAAAACAAAATATGGAGTTCTGATTATCTTTTTGTAAAGGAAGATGCCAACTAAATGATGACAACAGCATGTAGTGGCTGAAAGGAAAGGCCCTGAACTGCCTAAACAATAATTTAAAGGTTAAATGGTAGATTGGTGATTTCCAGAAAGGTCTCATTAGTCTCAAAGTCTGTAGAAAGATGTGAATAATCAGTAGTAAGGTCAAAAATGTCCTAAAAAGGAACAGACAATGGACACACACACACTCAAACTCAAACTTGCACATACACCCAAGGAAACAGAGACAGCCTCAGAAAACACACAAAGACATACACACACACACAGAGACACCCATAGAAAACACAGAAAGACAAACATACACACCCTCACTGAGACATCCACAAAAAAAAACACAAATACATACACACACCCTCACAGAGACACCCACAGAAAATACACACCCTCACAGAGACATCCACAGAAAACACACACACACCCTCACAGAGACATCCACAGAAACCACAGACATACACACCTACCCTCACAGAGGCATCCAGAGAAAATACACAAAGACAAACACACACACACCCTCACAGAGACACCCATAGAAGAAGCTTAAAGACATATGCACACACCCTCACAGACATCCACAGAAAATGCACAAAGACATACACACCCACCCCCACAAAGATACCAACAGAAAAAAAATACATACACACTCATAGAGACACAAACCAAAGCACAAAGACATAAACACAGACACCCACAGAAACACTCACAGGAAGAAACATTTATGCACCTTGCATCCCTTAAATCAACAGTGTGTGACATGCATGATAAAAAAAAATGCAGAAATTAAGAGATCACTTTTTAAAGAATCATATTTGTAAATCTGCAAACAAAAATAATTCTGTGAATTCAAAATTATACATTAATGATCTGGGTAGATGGCTAGATGAAGAAAAGTACTTTCTCCAACATTGGTGTGTCCGGTCCACGGCGTCATCCTTACTTGTGGGATATTCTCTTCCCCAACAGGAAATGGCAAAGAGTCCCAGCAAAGCTGGTCACATGATCCCTCCTAGGCTCCGCCCACCCCAGTCATTCTCTTTGCCGTTGCACAGGCAACATCTCCACGGAGATGGTTAAGAGTTTTTTGGTGTTTAAATGTAGTTTTTATTCTTCTATCAAGTGTTTGTTATTTTAAAATAGTGCTGGTATGTACTATTTACTCTGAAACAGGAAAGGATGAAGATTTCTGTTTGTAAGAGGAAGATGATTTTAGCAGACAGTAACTAAAATCGATTGCTGTTTCCACACAGGACTGTTGAGATGAAGTAACTTCAGTTGGGGGAAACAGTTAGCAGACTTTTCTGCTTAAGGTATGACTAGCCATATTTCTAATAAGACCATGTAATGCTGGAAGGCTGTCATTTCCCCTCATGGGGACCGGTAAGCCATTTTCTTAGTCAAACATAAAAGAATAAAGGGCTTAAAAAGGGCTTAAAAACTGGTAGACATTTTTATGGGCTAAAACGATTGCTTTATTGGGGCATATTATGCAGATTCTAGCTAATAATTGGCATTATAATCTTGGGGAACGTTTTAAAAAACATATAGCTGGGACTGTATAGGGGTCAAATTTAATTATTTTTTTTTATTTTAAGGGTTAAAGCTCTGAAATTTGGTGTGCAATACTTTTAATGCTTTAAGACACTGTGGTGAAATTTTGGTAATTTTTGAACAAGTCCTTCATACTTTTTCACATATTTAGTAATAAAGTGTTTTCAGTTTGAAATTTAAAGAGACAGTAACGGTTTTATTTTAAAACGTTTTTTGTGCTTTGTTGACAAGTTTAAGCCTGTTTAACATGTCTGTACCATCAGATAAGCTATGTTCTATATGTATGAAAGCCAATGTGTCTCCCCATTTAAATTTATGTGATAATTGTGCCATAGTGTCCAAACAAAGTAAGGACAGTAATGCCACAGATAATGATATTGGCCAAGATGATTCCTCAAATGAGGGGAGTAAACATGATACTACATCATCCCCTACTGTGTCTACACCAGTTTTGCCCACACAGGAGGCCCCTAGTACATCTAGTGCGCCAATACTTATTACCATGCAACAATTAACGGCTGTAATGGATAACTCCATAGCAAATCTTTTATCCAAAATGCCTACTTATCAGAGAAAGTGCGATTGCTCTGTTTTAAACACTGAAGAGCAAGAGGGCGCTGATGATAACTGTTCTGACATACCCTCACACCAATCTCAAGGGGCCATGAGGGAGGTTTTGTCTGATGGAGAAATCTCAGATTCAGGAAAAATTTCTCATCAAGCTGAACCTGATGTTGTGACATTTAAATTTAAATTAGAACATCTCCGCGCACTGCTTAAGGAGGTGTTATCTACTCTGGATGATTGTGACAATTTGGTCATTCCAGAGAAATTATGTAAGATGGACAAGTTCCTAGAGGTTCCGGTGCCCCCCGACGCTTTTCCTATACCCAAGCGGGTGGCGGACATAGTAAATAAAGAGTGGGAAAAGCCCGGCATACCTTTTGTTTCCCCCCCCTATATTTAAGAAATTATTTCCTATAGTCGACCCCAGAAAGGACTTATGGCAGACAGTCCCCAAGGTCGAGGGGGCGGTTTCTACTCTAAACAAACGCACTACTATTCCTATCGAAGATAGTTGTACTTTCAAAGATCCTATGGATAAAAAATTAGAGGGTTTGCTTAAAAAGATTTTTGTACAGCAAGGTTACCTTCTACAACCAATTTCATGCATTGTTCCTGTCACTACGGCAGCGTGTTTCTGGTTCGAGGAACTAGAAAAGTCGCTCAGTAAAGAATCTTCGTATGAGGAGGTTATGGACAGAGTTCAAGCACTTAAATTGGCTAACTCTTTTGTTTTAGATGCCGCTTTGCAATTAGCTAGATTAGCGGCGAAAAATTCAGGGTTTGCTATCGTGGCGCGCAGAGCGCTTTGGCTAAAGTCTTGGTCAGCGGATGTGTCTTCCAAGACAAAATTGCTTAACATTCCTTTCAAAGGTAAAACATTATTTGGACCAGATTTGAAAGAGATTATTTCAGACATCACTGGGGGAAAGGGCCACGCCCTCCCACAGGATAGGTCTTTTAAGGCTAAAAATAAGCCTAATTTTCGTCCCTTTCGCAGAAACGGACCAGCCTCTAATTCTGCATCCTCTAAGCAAGAGGGTAATACTTCACAACCCAAACCAGCCTGGAAACCAATGCAAGGCTGGAACAAGGGTAAGCAGGCCAAGAAGCCTACCACTGCTACCAAAACAGCATGAAGGGATAGCCCCCGATCCGGGACCGGATCTAGTGGGGGGCAGACTCTCTCTCTTTGCTCAGGCTTGGGCAAGAGATGTTCAGGATCCTTGGGCGCTAGAAATAGTTTCTCAAGGTTATCTCCTGGAATTCAAGGAACTACCCCCAAGGGGAAGGTTCCACAGGTCTCACTTATCTTCAAACCAAATAAAGAGACAGGCATTCTTACATTGTGTAGAAGACCTGTTAAAGATGGGAGTGATACATCCAGTTCCAATAAGAGAACAAGGAATGGGATTTTATTCCAATCTGTTCATAGTTCCCAAAAAAGAGGGAACATTCAGACCAATTTTGGATCTGAAGATCCTAAACAAATTTCTCAGGGTACCATCGTTCAAAATGGAAACTATTCGAACGATCCTACCCACCATCCAGGAAAGTCAATTTATGACTACCGTGGATTTAAAGGATGCGTACCTACATATTCCTATCCACAAGGAACATCATCAGTTCCTAAGGTTCGCTTTTCTGGACAAGCATTACCAGTTTGTGGCACTTCCATTCGGATTAGCCACTGCTCCAAGGATTTTCACAAAGGTACTAGGGTCCCTTCTAGCGGTTCTAAGACCAAGGGGCATTGCAGTAGTACCTTACTTGGACGACATCCTAATTCAAGCGTCGTCCCTGTCGAAAGCAAAGGCTCATACGGACATCGTCCTAGCCTTTCTCAGATCTCACGGATGGAAGGTGAACAAAGAAAAAAGTTCTTTGTCCCTGTCAACAAGAGTTCCCTTCTTGGGAACAATAATAGATTCCTTAGAAATGAGGATTTTTCTGACAGAGGTCAGAAAATCAAAACTTCTAAGCTCTTGTCAAGTACTTCATTCTGTTCCTCGTCCTTCCATAGCGCAGTGCATGGAAGTAATAGGATTGATGGTTGCAACAATGGACATAGTTCCTTTTGCACGAATTCATCTAAGACCATTACAACTGTGCATGCTCAGACAGTGGAATGGGGATTATACAGACTTGTCTCCGATGATTCAAGTAGATCAAAAGACCAGAGATTCACTCCGTTGGTGGCTGACCCTGGACAATCTGTCACAGGGAATGAGCTTCCGCAGACCAGAGTGGGTCATTGTCACGACCGACGCCAGTCTAGTGGGCTGGGGCGCGGTCTGGGAATCCCTGAAAGCTCAGGGTCTATGGTCTCGGGAAGAGTCTCTTCTCCCGATAAACATTCTGGAACTGAGAGCGATATTCAATGCTCTCAGAGCTTGGCCTCAACTAGCAAAGGCCAAATTCATAAGGTTTCAATCAGACAACATGACGACCGTTGCATATATCAATCATCAGGGGGGAACAAGGAGTTCCCTGGCGATGAAAGAAGTGACCAAGATAATTCAATGGGCGGACGATCACTCCTGCCACTTGTCTGAGATCCACATCCCAGGAGGGGAAAATTGGGAAGTCGTCAGACATTCCATCCGGGGGAGTGGGAACTCCATCCGGAAATCTTTGCCCAAATAACTCAATTATGGGGCATTCCAGACATGGATCTGATGGCGTCTCGTCAGAACTTCAAGGTTCCTTGCTACAGGTCCAGATCCAGGGATCCCAAGGCGACTCTAGTAGATGCACTAATAGCACCTTGGACCTTCAACCTAGCTTATGTATTCCCACCGTTTCCTCTCATTCCCAGGCTGGTAGCCAGGATCAATCAGGAGAGGGCCTCGGTGATCTTGATAGCTCCTGCGTGGCCACGCAGGACTTGGTATGCAGACCTGGTGAATATGTCATCGGCTCCACCATGGAAGCTACCTTTGAGACAGGACCTTCTTGTTCAGGGTCCATTCGAACATCCAAATCTGGTTTCCCTCCAACTGACGGCTTGGAGATTGAACGCTTGATTTTATCAAAGCGTGGGTTTTCAGATTCTGTAATAGATACTCTGATTCAGGCTAGAAAGCCTGTAACTAGAAAAATTTACCATAAAATATGGAAAAAATATATCTGTTGGTGTGAATCCAAAGGATTCCCATGGAACAAGATAAAAATTCCTAAGATTCTATCCTTTCTACAAGAAGGTTTGGGGAAAGGATTATCTGCAAGTTCTCTAAAGGGACAGATCTCTGCTTTATCTGTTTTACTTACAAAAGACTGGCAGCCGTGCCAGATGTTCAAGCATTTGTTCAGGCTCTGGTTAGGATCAAGCCTGTTTACAGACCTTTGACTCCTCCCTGGAGTCTAAATCTAGTTCTTTCAGTTCTTCAAGGGGTTCCGTTTGAACCTTTACATTCCATAGATATTAAGTTACTATCTTGGAAAGTTTTGTTTTTAGTTGCAATTTCTTCTGCTAGAAGAGTTTCAGAGTTATCTGCTCTGCAGTGTTCTCTGCCCTATCTGGTGTTCCATGCAGATAAGGTGGTTTTGCGTACTAAGCCTGGTTTTCTTCCGAAAGTTGTTTCTAACAAAAATATTAACCAGGAGATAGTTGTACCTTCTTTGTGTCCGAATCCAGTTTCAAAGAAGGAACGTTTGTTACACAATTTGGACGTAGTCCGTGCTCTAAAATTCTATTTAGAGGCTACTAAAGATTTCAGACAAACATCTTCCTTGTTTGTTGTTTATTCTGGTAAAAGGAGAGGTCAAAAAGCGACTTCTACCTCTCTTTCCTTTTGGCTTAAAAGCATTATCCGATTGGCTTATGAGACTGCCGGACGGCAGCCTCCTGAAAGAATCACAGCTCACTCCACTAGGGCTGTGGCTTCCACATGGGCCTTCAAGAATGAGGCTTCTGTTGACCAGATATGTAAGGCAGCGACTTGGTCTTCACTGCACACTTTTGCCAAATTTTACAAATTTGATACTTTTGCTTCTTCGGAGGCTATTTTTGGGAGAAAGGTTTTGCAAGCTGTGGTTCCTTCCGTTTAGGTGACCTGATTTGCTCCCTCCCTTCATCCGTGTCCTAAAGCTTTGGTATTGGTTCCCACAAGTAAGGATGACGCCGTGGACCGGATACACCAATGTTGGAGAAAACAGAATTTATGCTTACCTGATAAATTACTTTCTCCAACGGTGTGTCCGGTCCACGGCCCGCCCTGGTTTTTTAATCAGGTCTGATGAATTATTTTCTCTAACTACAGTCACCACGGTATCATATGGTTTCTCCTATATATATTTCCTCCTGTCCGTCGGTCGAATGACTGGGGTGGGCGGAGCCTAGGAGGGATCATGTGACCAGTTTGCTGGGACTCTTTGCCATTTCCTGTAGGGGAAGAGAATATCCCGCAAGTAAGGATGACGCCGTGGACAGGACACACCGTTGGAGAAAGTAATTTATCAGGTAAGCATAAATTCTGTTTTTAAAAGGTTGACATATGTTTGTTTGATATTTTCCCCATTTTCCCCAACCAAGAGCACCACTTCAAATATAGTGTACAAATGTTCCCATCTGTCAGTTGTACTTGTGGATTTTGAAAATGCTGTACTCTATATGGTCTTGGTGGAACCATAATCTGTGGTACTCATACCATTAGATCTGGTTAAATGCAGGATTTAAGCTTGTTGGTATGCATTTCAAAACTCAGCTGTAGAGTAAACTGAACAGTTTTAAGTTAACCTGTCTCATTTCCAACACTGAGCAATCTTAGTCTGAGAGTATAACATGTTATGCAGATGTAAAAATCTTAGATAAAATGCCTCCTTATATCTGGAAAGTCCTTGCATAAACGGGCAGTAAACTGGAATGAAATATATATCATTTCTACAACATCAAATAATCATAAATACACTGCTGCTAAAAAAATGTGTTTTTATGGCCCCACCATACAAGTACTACCACACTGAAGTTACAATCTTAAATTACAGAAAGAAATAAAAAAAACATTTGCTAAGTAATTCCTACCTCCTCTGCAAATGAAAGTGATCAGCCGTCTGACTCAGGCACACACTCTACAAACAAAGTGCCAAGTCTGTCTCACACTGTGCATAGTGGTTTAGTGCACACTCAGAAATCCTCTCAAATGCTAATACTTTACTCCTTGTAATAACATTTCCCATGCTCAATTAGCACTCTGCTGTAGTACCCACTGGTGGCTGCCAAAATTGTCAAAAAATTGGGCCCCTGACAGGAGTCACCCCTACCACCCCCTGATGGCGGCCCTGCCGTTATGGTGTGAGATCTTGAGATCCACAAGTGACTCTAATAGATGCATTAGCGATTCCAGGTCATTCAATCTGATTTACTTATTGGGGTAGATTTACCAAGCAGAAGATGCTGCTATCTACCCTCAATGTTTCTGGCTCGCTGGAAATGTAAGATAAGAGAGAAGTAGAGCAAAGTCCAGCACACAGGTGCTATCCTGCAAAGTCACAATGACCTGCTTCCAAGGTCAAGGTAATGATATAAAAAAAACAGAGAATAGTGACAGCATAGATATTTATTCGTGAGACAGCAGGACAAACAGCAACGTTTCGAGACTTGTGTCTCTTTGTCAAGCTCGACAAAGAGACACAAGTCTCGAAACGTTGCTGTTTGTCCTGCTGTCTCACGAATAAATATCTATGCTGTCACTAGTCTCTGTTTTTTTTAATGTAAGATAAGAAGCAGCATTCATAAGACTGCTGCTCCTTAACTCGTCTGCAACCTCTGAGTTGGTGGACAGCAATCATCCCGATCGGATATGATCAGGTTGATTGACACTCCCTGCTAGCGGACGATTGGCTTCGAATGTGCAGGGGGCGGCATTGCTCAAGCACCTAGCGCCACGTCGTCGCTGGAGTAGAAGTGCCTCCACTAGCTCCTGAGCGCTGCTCGAACGCAGCCTTAGTTGCGTGGCTCAGTGAGGTTATGGCCAGGTCTCCATGGGCGCTGCCATGTTGGTTTTAGCCTTATATGATGCAGCAGCATTTGTATAAGTCTTGCACTTCTCTTAGCGTTTATTGAGCAATATTCCTCCTCCTCTTCTTCACACCTTAAAAAGGGAGAAAGAAAGAGAAAAAGAGAAAGAGAAATCTGTTCCTAAGCATGTCCAAGCTCCGTTGTCTGTATCTGCCTCCTCTCCAAAAAATACTTGGTTAAGTACTTGTTAAAGAGCTTTCTTTTTCTAGTGTCAGTTTTTTTCTGAAACATACTGCTAGATTACGAGTTTTGTGGTATGAGTGAAAAATCAGCGTTAAGGCTCTTTTTCACTACCGCTGCTATTACGAGTCTTGCAGGTTTAACTGCACCGCACACTTTTTTAGCCATAATGCAACGTAACTACCACAGCTTTCAAAAAGTCCTTTATCAATGGGACTTCCATAGCGCCGGTATAACGAGTTTGCCTGGGAGGCCAAAAAGCTAGCGGTACAGCCTATAACTACAAGATCCATACAGCCATCTGAAAGTCAGCAGTTATGGCTTTTATGTTACAACGCCGTAACATAAAACTCATAACTAAAGTGCTAAAAAGTACACTAACACCCATAAACTACCTATTAACCCCTAAACCGAGGCCCTCCCGCATCGCAAACACTAAAATAAAATTATTAACCCCTAATCTGCCGCTCCGGACATCGCCGCCACTAGAATAAATATATTAACCCCTAAACCACCGTACTCCCGCATCGCAAACACTAGTTAAATATTATTAACCCCTAATCTGCTGTCCCTAACATCGCCGCAACCTACATTACCGTTATTAAACCCGAATCTGCTTCCCCCAAAATTGCCGCCACTATACTAAAGTTATTAAACCCTAAACCTAACCCTAAGTCTATTCCTAACACCACTAACTTTAATGTAATTAAAGTAAATCTAAATAAAACCTACTATTAATAACTAAATAATTACTATAAATTCCTATAAATAAATTAAAACTTAATACTTATCTGTAAACTAAACCCTAAGCTAGCTACAATATAACTAATAGTTATATTGTATCTATCTTAGGTTTTATTTTTATTTCATAGGCAAGTTTGTATTTATTTTAACTAGGTAGACTAGTTAGTAAATAGTTATTAACTATTTACTAGCTACCTAGTTAAAATAAATACAAATTTAACTGTAAAATAAAACCTAACCTGAGTTACACTAACACCTAACTTTACACTACAATTAAATAAATTACATTAATTAAATACAATTAAATACATTACAAAAAAAAACCCTCACTAAATTACACAAAATAAAAAAGAAATTATCAAATATTTAACTAATTACACCTAATCTAATAGCCCCCCAAAATAAAAAAATCCCTAGCCTAAACTAAACTGCCAATAATCTGCCAGTGATGTTGGGGGCAGCAAATTAGGGGTTAATAACTGTAATGTAGGTGGTGGCAACATAAGGGGCAAACCTCCTATTCCGTCTTAAATTTAATCTAGACTTACTCAAAATAAATACACAACACATATGTATGTGGGAAAAAAGACCGGTCACGGTCGCATTTATTAACCTAACCTTTATCACGGCTAAATGCCGCATCAGGCAACTTTCAATTTTATAACTTGTAACAAGTTCAGCAAAAATTGGTGGCGGCATCTACTCCTTATCCTAACCCCTACTGACAGCCGGCCCGGACCCCCCAATCGGGGGACTGCAGCGCAGCACGGGTTGCTTGCGCCCAAAATGACAGAGAGAGATAGTTGCAGAACTGTAGAGATCTTCAACCAAAGATTAGTAAGGGGGAGGACCCCCCAGGCCGGCACCCGGCAGGCGTCCCTCCCCCATCCAAGGGTGTCACTCAAATCTCTCTCTACCCGCTTCGGGGGACCGAGCCGACCGCCATAAGAGAACAGCTCCCTGCCCTCTTGCCGCCACCACATACACACATAACCAGCATTAACTCAATAACTTACTTAACATGTAACACTGACATAAAACACAACTGTCTCAACTTTATAAAACTGATAGCAAACTCCTTCTAATGTCTGCTAGAAAAATGTCAATCCCAGCGTCCGCCAGGTGAACGGTATAACTCCTTCTTGTCGGCTGTAATTGAGTCATGCCGAATCACAAAGCCGCCCAATGCCGTGACCGCTCTCCCTACTTCCCGGTTGACTTTTTTCTTGACATTATATGCCGCCCTTTGTGTCACAATATGTCTCCATCGCAGCCGTGCAACCACGTTGGACCACCCTACTTGCACACCTTGGAGCCAAGCATACACCCATCGCAAATCAGACACCATCTTTCTGATCAGATCCAACACCGGGACAGCACCCAAGTTATTGCCTCCCACATGCAAAATTACAATCTGAGGCTTCCCCCACCTCCTGTGAGCATCCTGAAGGAGTGCTGGCAAATCATCCCAAGCCAATCCCCTGCGGCCCAACCAACGCACATTGGCCCTTGACCACGGAATTCCCAGCTGCTGCCCTTCTGGTAACCTCAACGCCCTGATGGCCGCCCAATGAATAAATGAGTGGCCCACTATCCAAACACGTGATGAAGGGGTATTCCTGCCTGAAAGGACATGACATAAATGCTGAGCAACACTCATACAAATCGCCCACCCCTTCAGACCTAAGAAGCCCGAGAGAGCTCCCTTCTCACCCCTCCCACGTCCTAAAAGCCCGTCTGACTAGCGTTGAGTGACCTGTCCTGTTGTTTGTTCCGACCCCCGTGAATTCTTCACCGGCCGAATATACAACTTATACCTGCCCGACCTCCAGCGACCCAGCCGCTGAATTTCCTTGCCTGAAGACCCACACGCAGCAGCCGACGTCGCAGCCCCAATTCGAAATGAGTGAGACCCTATATTAGCAGGGTCCAACCCAGCCATCTTCGCTGTTCTCGCCAGAACCCTGCGGAACTGGAAGGCAGATAAGGATGACCCATCCTCATGTACGAGAAGCTGCAGCGGACCCGCCGGGCGCACTGCGCAGAACTTATCGAAGTTCCACACTGGGCAACACACCTCCTCCTCTGACCTGCCCAAGCATAACCATGCTCCTTTTCCTGCTTGGTCCGTTTTAGACCTAGGAATGAGCAACATAAGGCCATTCTCCGCCGGCCGTACGTTTTTCCACAGGATACCGCCAGCGCCCCCGGAACACGATGACGCCACTAGCTCCCCAATCCTAAGTGCCCCTGCAAACGCCAACGCAAATGCCGCGCGGAACAACAAAACTTCATACTCAGAGGAGCATACCTCCCCCAAGCATCCCATCAACGCCCGCAAACGAGAAGGTGTGATGGGCTCCCTGTGGTCAGGAGGGCGAGGGTCAACGCGACCCCATCCCTTCAGTACCTGCCTAACAAGGAATGACCCCGAAAAATCCTGAATGCCAAACGTTCTATTAAAGAACGCCATTGCAGCCAGCCTACTTTGTGCAGCCAATCTAGAGGTCCCCTCTTTCCGCAAACTAGCCAGCCACTCTAAGACCTGTACCTGCGATGCCTTGTGCACCTCAAACCCTTGATTATCAGCAAAACGTTCCCACACCCTCCAGTGACTCACATAGGTTGTCCATGTCTTAGGCGCCACTGAAGCCCGAATCAAAGGGATAACAGTTTCCCAGCCTCTGCCATCTGCCAAAGAAAAGGAGGGCATGTCAAGCCATTCTGCTCAGCCTGAGGGGCAGCCTGCCTAAATAAATCCCAATTAAACCTAGACAACGCATCTGCAACCACATTGTGGACGCCCGGGACGTGACGTGCCACAAAGCAAATGTTAAGCTGCAAGCAGCGCAGCACCAAGTGCCGAAGGTAAGTGACTACCCTCGGGGAAGAAGCCGATAACCTGTTGATGGCGTAGACAACGCTCATATTATCTGACCAAAAAACTACAGATTTGTTGGCCAGCGCTGGACCCCACAGTTCAATTGCTACCACAATGGGAAACAGCTCCAACAGCGTCAGGTTCCTGTTAAGGCCAGCTGAAACCCACTCACTAGGCCAAGGAGCGGCGCTCCACGCCCCGTTCAAGTAAGCCCCATATCCATGGCTGCCTGCTGCGTCTGTAAACAGATGCAACGCCTGGTTAGACTTTGGCTCTTCCTGCCAAATACAGACACCATTAAACCGACTTAAAAATTCTTCCCAAACTGCTAAGTCATCCCTCATGTCCTGCGACACTTTAAAACGCCGCGCCCCGACGCGAGGACCCCGTAATTGCTCTTCCAACCGTCTGTTGAAAACCCTACCCATGGGGATAACCCTACCGGCAAAATTCAGCATACCAAGTAGGGATTGCAGATCTTTTTTGGACACCCAATTTGCCCTTTTTACTGCTTCAACGGCCCCCAACAAGCGCACCACTTTGTCGCCTGGAAGCCGACATACCTCAGCCACTGTATCAATTTCTATACCTAGAAATGTGAGACAAGTGCACGGGCCCTGCGTCTTATCTGACGCCAAAGGGACACCAAACCTGCCCATCATGTCATGCATGACCTCCATTAGGACCCTACATTCTGAGGTGTCCGCACGCCCTACCAGAAGAAAGTCATCCAAGTAGTGGGCCACGGCCCCACCACCCGACGCCTTCCATATCACCCAGTGAAGAAACGTACTGAAACTTTCAAATAGGGCACATGACAACGAGCAACCCATGGGCAAGCAACGGTCCACATAAAATTCCCCTTCAAATTTCATGCCCATTAGCACAAAGGCCGACGGGTGCAAAGGGAGAAGCCTAAACGCTGACTCAATGTCCAGCTTAGCCATCAAAGCCGCATGACCCTTATCTCTGACCAATGCCAGTGCCTCATCAAAGGACTGGTAGTGCACCGAACTAAGCTCGGTGTCGATGGCATCATTCACGGATGCCCCTTTGGGGTAAGACAAGTGGTGTATAAGCCGAAACTTGCCTGAATCCTTCTTTGGTACAACCCCCAATGGAGACACCACCAGGTCCGGGAGGGGGTTAGCCTTGAAGGGGCCCACAACTCTCCCCAAGGCCAATTCTTTAGCTAACTTATCCCTAACCACACCTGGAAACTCATAGGCTGATTTCAGGTTCCTGTGTAACGAGGAACCCACCACCCGGCCCGACACAGGTATCCTAAACCCATCCGCCAAACCCCGGCGGATTAGTTCGGCTACTCCCCTGTCCGGGTACTGTGCCAGCCACACTGTCATGGCCTCAAGCCTAAGAGGCGTTGGGGCCCTTGTTACCAGAGGCCCCTCTCTGGGACTGTTTGTCTCCGCCAACCTCTCTCTTCTTGTTGCAATCAATTCCTGGGTGTGGGCCGCTGCAGAACTTGCAGATGTGACGAAAGGAGCAATTTGCCCCCCTGTCACACTGCTTGTCCTGAAACTTCCAGCATTCCCGTCCGCGTCTCTTCGGACGCGGGGTGCCAGGCCGCCCAGGGCCGGTCCGCGGGCCCGGTGTCTGGCCCGCTTGACCTTCCAACCCCAATTTGGACCACAGGTATAAATCCTGCGTCCCAAAGTGGAGCATAGGGTTCCCTACCATCTTTCTACGAAAGGCCATGTCATATTCGCGCCACGCCCCTTCCCTGAATCTGGCATGGACATCATCGATAGTGTCTTCATATTTAAAGAGGTTATGACCTTGCGTCTGCCATTTATCCAAATAGCAGGTTGCGAGGACTCTGAAGCACCTCTGCCATTCTTCATATGTTTCCGGCCTTTGGACCTTCTTAGGGCCCGTGCCATCTGCTGCCCGCTCTTTCGCTCGACATGCTTCAGGTGAAAGTTCAAAGATGTTCACATAGCGACCATCTTGAATCTTTTTCACCACCTTCGCCTTGAGGTGCCCATAAAGGGAGTGAACCAAGCACGGGTAAGTATCACCTTGCGAGGCCACTCTCCTTGTCACTGGCACCCCCAAGGGGGGCTGTAAAACTGCACCCACCCCGGGGACAAACGGAACCAACGCCGAACCCGACGCTTGCGCTGCCTGGCTCTTCACCTGCGCTGCTACCAGTTTCTTAATCATTCTAAACATCTCCTTCTGGCCCTTACCCACTAACCCTAGGTCCCCATCGCTATCTGAACCTGACTCACTAGAGGGTACCATGTGTTCAGTGTGTGTGGAAGTGCCAAGCAAGTACTCACCACTCGGGGCCAAAGGAGGAGCCGCTCCAGTTCCGCTTTGTGCAGCCGCCGCTGCTGCCATTGGAGGGACAGGTTGAGATCCAGAAGGGGGTTGACCAGCTGAGGAATCTATCCGCACTGCTGACGAATCACTGCTAACCTGGGAAAACAAAGGAATATGGGGAGTACTCTGTGCGTAGGATGAGACCCCCGAGGGGCCCCCAACCTCCTCCCCCACACGCCTATGTTCCTTACTACCATCCACAACAGACATCCCAAGCGCAGCAGCCACAGCCTTCCTTATAACTTCTTCATTCACACACCCTGTTTGTGCAATAGCCGCCACCAAAGTCTCCTCACTGTGACCAGCAACCCCCCTTTCAGCTCCGGACCTAACCCCAGAGGCACCTTGTCTGCCCTGCGCATTACACCTTAC
Source organism: Bombina bombina (assembly GCF_027579735.1). Taxonomy (NCBI): domain Eukaryota; kingdom Metazoa; phylum Chordata; class Amphibia; order Anura; family Bombinatoridae; genus Bombina; species Bombina bombina. Next base: position 847,711,522 of record NC_069501.1, read on the forward strand.
TGTCTCCTGCATAATTACTGCATTAGGCCTGTCTCCCAACACCCCTTGTCTGCCCTGTTCTGAAAGCCTTCCGGTCTCATGCATAGCCGGTGCATTAGGCCTGTCGCGCACTATGCCCTGTCTGGCCCGCTCATGCAACGCACCTGTGTCAGGCATATCCCCTGCATCCATTCCCTCAGCAGACCCAACCACTGCAACGTTCTCTCCTCTTGCCTGAGCCCCAACATCGGGCATCCTGCTTCTACCCCCTCCCGGGGTCTTAAATGCTGCCTTTCCCCCAGGCCGCCTGTTCCCCCTCCCATCAGGGGCCGCATCCTCCGCCCGGAGTCTCCCCAACTTACTGGGGGCTTCTCCGGAAGAGGATCCGCTCCTACTGCCGACTCCGCGTTTCCTCCTTGCACGCCCGCGCTCCTCCCCGCTCGATGAGTCACATGGGGAGGACGCGCGTGACGTAAACAAGGAGGCGGAGCCAGCCGGGGACGCGCGACGCGGCCTAGTAGCCCTCTGAGGCCTGTAGGCCGCACCGCTGCCACCCGGGACTTCGCCGTCACCGCCCGCCCCAGCCGCACCAGGGGCGATGTACGCCGCTAGGGACTGGGCCAAGGAGGCCACGAAAGCCAAGGCCTCCGAGGGTAAGCCCCGCAATTGCTGGCATGTGGCCAGCCATGCCTCAACCGCCGAGTCCGGCCTTGACTCCTGGGGCACCGCCGTGCCATCCTGAATGACCGGGAGCATGGGAGCGGCCGCAGAGTCCACTGCAGGCCGCTGCCCATGCTGCCCGCCACTAGCTGTGGGCCTCCCAACCGCCCCACTACCTGCCGGCCCTTCCGGTTCTATAGTTCCAGAGAGGGCCCTTACCAAGCCCGGGGCATTCAGCTTCTGAGCCCCGGTTCCCTGCTGGGCCCCTTGCCTAACAACTCCTCCCTGTAACCCCAGGCTTCTCCTAGCCCCTGGCCTAGCTCCGGCCCCTTTTTCACTAACTGACTGAGCCCTGGGGGTGGGAGGTATAACTCCCTCAGAACCTGATTCTTCTCTTGCTCTTGCAGGGCCTCTCATCCCTGGGACCTCCTTCACCACTTCGGCATATCTCTTTGGAGGAACAGCTCTTCTCTTTGCTTGCCTCATCTTGCTACAGCAACAAAAGTTCTTCTTGAAGTCTGTGCACTGGAACAAAGAGGCCGGATCTACTGCAACAAGAACCTTTAAAGGTGAGTAGAAAACCCCCGCCCCCCTCATTGCAACATTGTTTCACCTAGAACCATCCAGACTTCAAGTCCCTTGCCCCTTAATTTTGCTACAGGCCCACTAGAGGGCCCTCCACTTCCATTGGGGATGGCAGATTAGGGGTTAATAAATGTAGGCAGGTAGCGGTGATGTCGGAGACAGCAGATTAGGGGTTAATAAGTATAATGTAGGTGGCGGGATGTTGGGGCCAGCAGATTAGGGGTGTTTAGACTCGGGGTTTATGTTAAGGTGTTAGGAATCAATGGGGCTGCGTTAGGGAGCTTTACGCTCCTTTATTGCAGATGTTATTTTTTTTTTAAGCCGGCTCTCCCCATTGATGTCTATGGGGAAATCGTGCACGAGCACGTAAAACCAGCTCACAGCAGCGCTGGTATTTGAGTGCAGTATGAAGCTCAATTTTGCTTAACGCTCACTTATTGCCTGCTAACGCTGGGTTTATGAAAACCTGTAATAGCAGCGCTATAGGGAGGTGAGCAGTGACAATAACTTGCAAGTTAGCACCGAGCAGCTCTTGCCGCAAAACTCGTAATCTAGCCGATATTTATTTCGCTCTTATTCCCTTTAGCTCTGAGTCTGCTCTGTAACTGCTCACATAATTCTGCATTTGAAAGATATAAAATGTGCCAATATTGCATTAGAGACATTTTGTTGATGTGATTTTTCAAGGGGCTCGTATGTGTTACTTTTGAAACTAAAGATGAGGATGGTAAAGTATTTACTTACTTTGAAGATTTCCCGCAATCAGGATTTGATATCAATTATCTGCAAAATTTTATTAGAGCTAGAGTGTGCTAAGCCTGAACGTCTGTTAACAGTGCCTGATAAGATAATAACGTTATGTCCTCTACCTGATGATGTTTATAACAAGTTTGGGACTATTCCATGCCGCTATAAGTAGATTAATTAAGAGTACTATTATGCCTACTGATGGTTCATGTAATGTGCGTGATTCTGTGTGGGGGGGGGAAAGATGGCTTTAAATCTGAAAATAATTTTTTCCCCAGCTATCTGCTAAGCTGGACACATTATTACGTTTGTTTTCTGCCACTAAAGCTGTTGAATTGTGGACTGATAATTTGCAAGCTAGCCTTCCTCCTCTGTCATTTGAGCTGATTTCAAATGGATTGAAAATGAGTGCCAGATATTTCAGTGTTAAAGAGCAACACATGAAAATCTGTGCGAATCTAGTTACTTGTCTAAAATTTCACCCATGCCTAGTAAATAGTTGCTTGATAACTTTGCCTTGCATAGTCGATGATCTAGTGCTTTTGAACCAAAACCCTTTATAATAATTTTATTAAGGAAATGGCTGTTTGGAAGTATTTATGGAATAGGATCTAATTTTTTGACATTCACACCCACAATAAAAAAGTAAATTAGCTAGGTTCTCACTGCTGATTGGTGGATGCATATATAAACAGATTGTCATTGGCTCACCCATGTGTTTAGTTAGAAACGAGTAGTGCATTGCTGCTCCTTTGTATCATTTGTTGAAGGAGCAGCAATGCACTACTCGTTTCTAACTAAACACATGGGTGAGCCAATGACAATCTGTTTATATATGCATCCACAAATCAGCAGCGAGAACCTAGGTTCTTTGCTGCTCCTGAGCTTGTCTAGATAAATCTTTCTGCAAAGGATAACAAGAGAATGAAGCAAATTAAATAATAGATGTAAATTGGAAAGGGGTTTAAAATTGCACCATCTATCCAAATCATGAAAGAAAAAAATTGGGTTCATGTCCCTTTAAGGAGACATGAAATAATAAAATTCAGGGCAGGTATTTTTTAAGCTTCACACTTATTTAAAGGCTTGATAAATTGAGTATGGGCTTTCATCTCTTTTTACTTCACAGAGCTTTACAAAGCCTGGAATTCCTTTTCTTGGAAGAGCACTTAATACAAATTTCAGTAGAACCTTTGACACTATTACTTTCTAAAAACAGAATTTATGTTTACCTGATAAATTACTTTCTCCAACGGTGTGTCCGGTCCACGGCGTCATCCTTACTTGTGGGATATTCTCTTCCCCAACAGGAAATGGCAAAGAGCCCAGCAAAGCTGGTCACATGATCCCTCCTAGGCTCCGCCTACCCCAGTCATTCGACCGACGTTAAGGAGGAATATTTGCATAGGAGAAACCATATGTTACCGTGGTGACTGTAGTTAAAGAAAATAAATTATCAGACCTGATTAAAAAAACCAGGGCGGGCCGTGGACCGGACACACCGTTGGAGAAAGTAATTTATCAGGTAAACATAAATTCTGTTTTCTCCAACATAGGTGTGTCCGGTCCACGGCGTCATCCTTACTTGTGGGAACCAATACCAAAGCTTTAGGACACGGATGAAGGGAGGGAGCAAATCAGGTCACCTAAATGGAAGGCACCACGGCTTGCAAAACCTTTCTCCCAAAAATAGCCTCAGAAGAAGCAAAAGTATCAAATTTGTAAAATTTAGAAAAAGTGTGCAGTGAAGACCAAGTCGCTGCCTTACATATCTGATCAACAGAAGCCTCGTTCTTGAAGGCCCATGTGGAAGCCACAGCCCTAGTGGAGTGAGCTGTGATTCTTTCAGGAGGCTGCCGTCCGGCAGTCTCATAAGCCAATCGGATAATGCTTTTAATCCAGAAGGAGAGAGAGGTAGAAGTTGCTTTTTGACCTCTCCGTTTACCAGAATAAACAACAAACAAAGACAAAGTTTGTCTGAAATCCTTAGTAGCTGCTAAGTAAAATTTGAGAGCACGAACTACATCCAAGTTGTGCAACAAACGTTCCTTCTTTGAAACTGGATTAGGACACAAAGAAGGCACAACTATCTCCTGGTTAATGTTTTTGTTAGAAACAACTTTTGGAAGAAAACCAGGTTTAGTACGCAAAACCACCTTATCTGCATGGAACACCAGATAAGGAGAAGAACACTGCAGAGCAGATAATCCTGAAACTCTTCTAGCAGAAGAAATTGCAACCAAAAACAAAACTTTCCAAGATAATAACTTAATATCAACGGAATGTAAGGGTTCAAACGGAACCCCCTGAAGAACTGAAAGAACTAGGTTGAGACTCCAAGGAGGAGTCAAAATTTTGTAAACAGGCTTGATTCTAACCAGAGCCTGAACAAAGGCTAGAACATCTGGCACAGCTGCCAGCTTTTTGTGAAGTAACACAGACAAGGCAGAAATCTGTCCCATCAAGGAACTTGCAGATAATCCTTTTTCCAATCCTTCTCGAAGGAAGGATAGACTCTTAGGAATCTTAACCTTGTCCCAAGGGAATCCTGCAGATTCACACCAACAGATATACCAAATTATGTGGTAATTTTTCTGGTTACAGGCTTTCAGGCCTGAACAAGAGTATTAATAACAGAATCTGAGAACCCTCGCTTTGATAAGATCAAGCGTTCAATCTCCAAGCAGTCAGCTGGAGTGGGTCGAACGGACCTAGAACAAGAAGGTCTCGTCTCAAAGGTAGCTTCCATGGTGGAGCCGATGACATATTCACCAGATCTGCATACCAAGTCCTGCGTGGCCACGCAGGAGCTATCAAAATCACCGACGCCCTCTCCTGATTGATCCTGGCTACCAGCCTGGGGATGAGAGGAAACGGCGGGAACACATAAGCTAGTTTGAAGGTCCAAGGTGCTACTAGTGCATCCACTAGAGCCGCCTTGGGATCCCTGGATCTGTACCCGTAGTAAGGAACTCTGAAGTTCTGACGAGAGGCCATCAGATCCATGTCTGGAATGCCCCACGGTTGAGTGACTTGGGCAAAGATTTCCGGATGGAGTTCCCACTCCCCCGGATGCAATGTCTGACGACTCAGAAAATCCGCTTCCCAATTTTCCACTCCTGGGATGTGGATAGCAGACAGGTGGCAGGAGTGAGACTCCGCCCATAGAATGATTTTGGTCACTTCTTCCATCGCTAGGGAACTCCTTGTTCCCCCCTGATGGTTGATGTATGAACTTGGCCCTCGCTAGCTGAGGCCAAGCTTTGAGAGCATTGAATATCGCTCTCAGTTCCAGAATATTTATCGGTAGAAGAGATTCTACCCGAGACCAAAGACCCTGAGCTTTCAGGGATCCCCAGACCGCGCCCCAGCCCATCAGACTGGCGTCGGTCGTGACAATGACCCACTCTGGTCTGCGGAAGGTCATCCCTTGTGACAGGTTGTCCAGGGACAGCCACCAACGGAATGAGTCTCTGGTCCTCTGATTTACTTGTATCTTCGGAGACAAGTCTGAATAGTCCCCATTCCACTGACTGAGCATGAACAGTTGTAATGGTCTTAGATGAATGCGCACAAAAGGAACTATGTCCATTGCCGCTACCATCAAACCTATCACTTCCATGCACTGCGCTATGGAAGGAAGAGGAACGGAATGAAGTATCCGACAAGAGTCTAGAAGTTTTGTTTTTCTGGCTTCTGTCAGAAAAATCCTCATTTCTAAGGAGTCTATTATAGTTCCCAAGAAGGGAACCCTCGTTGACGGAGATAGAGAACTCTTTTCCACGTTCACTTTCCATCCGTGAGATCTGAGAAAGGCCAGGACAATGTCCGTGTGAGCCTTTACTTGAGGAAGGGACGACGCTCGAATCAGAATGTCGTCCAAGTAAGGTACTACAGCAATGCCCCTTGGTCTTAGCACCGCCAGAAGGGACCCTAGTACCTATGAGAAAATCCTAGGAGCAGTGGCTAATCCGAAAGAAAACGCCACGAACTGGAAATGCTTGTCCAGGAATGCAAACCTTAGGAACCGATGATGTTCCTTGTGGATAGGAATATGTAGATACGCATCCTTGAAATCCACCTTGGTCATGAATTGACCTACCTGGATGGAAGGAAGAAGTGTTCGAATGGTTTCCATCTTGAACGATGGAACCTTGAGAAACTTGTTCAAAATCTTGAGATCTAAGATTGGTCTGAACGTTCCCTCTTTTTTGGGAACTATGAACAGATCGGAGTAGAACCCCATCCCTTGTTCTCCTAATGGAACAGGATGAATCACTCCCATTTTTAGCAGGTCTTCTACCCAATGTAAGAATGCCTGTCTTCTTATGTGGTCTGAAGACAACTGAGACCTGTGGAACCTCCCCCTTGGAGGAAGCCCCTTGAACTCCAGAGAATAACCTTGGGAGACTATTTCTAGCGCCCAAGGATCCAGAACATCTCTTGCCCCAGCCTGAGCGAAGAGAGAGAGTCTGCCCCCCACCAGATCCGGTCCCGGATCGGGGGCCCGCATTTCATGCTGTCTTGGTAGCAGTGGCAGGTTTCCTGGCCTGCTTTCCTTTGTTCCAGCCTTGCTATAGGTCTCCAGGCTGGATTGGCTTGAGAAGTATTACCTTCCTGCTTAGAGGACGTAGCCCTTGGGGCTGATCCGTTTCTGCGAAAGGGACGAAACTTAGGTTTATTTTTGGTCTTGAAAAGACCTATCCTGAGGAAGGGCGTGGCCCTTGCCCCCAGTGATATCAGAGATAATCTCTTTCAAGTCAGGGCCAAAGAGTGTTTTTCCCCTTGAAAGGAATGTCAAGCAATTTGTTCTTGGAAGACGCATCCGCTGCCCAAGATTTTAACCAAAGCGCTCTGCGCCACAATAGCAAACCCAGAATTTTTTCGCCGCTAACCTAGCCAATTGCAAGGTGGCGTCTAGGGTGAAAGAATTAGCCAATTTAAGAGCACGAATTCTGTCCATAATCTCCTCATAAGAAGAAGAATTACTAATAATCGCCTTTCCTAGCTCATCAAACTAGAAACACGCGGCTGCAGTGACAGGGACAATGCATGCAATTGGTTGTAGAAGGGAACCTTGCTGAACAAACATCTTTAGCAGACCTTCTAATTTTTTATCCATAGGATCTTGGAAAGCACAACTATCTTCTATGGGTATAGTGGCGCGCTTGTGTAGAGTAGAAACCGCCCCCTCGACCTTGGGGACTGTCTGCCATCAGTCCTTTCTGGGGTCGACTATAGGAAAACAATTTTATAAATATGGGGGGAGGTACTAAAGGTATACCGGGCCTGTCCCATTCTTTACTAACAATGTACGCCACCCGCTTGGATATAGGAAAAGCTTCGGGGGGCCCCGGGGCCTCTAAGAACTTTTCCATTTTACATAGTGGTTCTGGAATGACCAGATAATCACAATCATCCAAATTGGATAACACCTCCTTAAGCAGAGCGCGGAGATGTTCCAACTTAAATTTAAAAGTAATCACATCAGGTTCAGCTTGTTGAGAAATGTTTCCTGAATCTGAAATTTCTCCCTCAGACAAAACCTCCCTGGCCCCCTCAGACTGGTGTAGGGGCCCTTCAGAAACCATATCATCAGCGTTCTCATGCTCTACAGAATTTTCTAAAACAGAGCAGTCGCGCTTTCGCTGATAAGTGGGCATATTGGCTAAAATGTTTTTGATAGAATTATCCATTACAGCCGTTAAATGTTGCATAGTAAGGAGTATTGGCGCACTAGATGTACTAGGGGCCTCCTGTATGGGCAAGACTGGTGTAGACGAAGGAGGGGATGATGCAGTACCATGCTTACTCCCCTCACTTGAGGAATCATCTTGGGCATCATTTTTACTAAATTTTTTTATGACATAAAATACATATAGTTAAATGAGAAGGAACCTTGGTTTCCCCACAGTCAGAACACAATCTATCTGGTAGTTCAGACATGTTAAACAGGCATAAACTTGATAACAAAGCACAAAAAACGTTTTAAAATAAAACCGTTACTGTCACTTTAAATTTTAAACTAAACACACTTTATTACTGCAATTGCGAAAAAGTATGAAGGAATTGTTCAAAATTCACCAAAATTTCACCACAGTGTCTTAAAGCCTTAAAAGTATTGCACACCAAATTTGGAAGCTTAAACCCTTAAAATAACGGAACCGGAGCCGTTTTTATATTTAACCCCTTTACAGTCCCTGGAATCTGCTTTGCTGAGACCCAACCAAGCCCAAAGGGGAATACGATACCAAATGATGCCTTCAGAAAGACTTTTCTATGTAACAGAGCTCCACACACATGCAGCTGCATGCCATGCTGTCCTCAAAAACAAGTGCGCCATACCGGCGCGAAAATGAGGCTCTGACTATGATTAGGGAAAGCCCCTAAAGAATAAGGTGTCAAAAACAGTGCCTGCCGATATAATCATATCAAAATACCCAGAATAAATGATTCCTCAAGGCTAAATATGTGTTAATAATGAATCGATTTAGCCCAGAAAAAGTCTACAGTCTTAATAAGCCCTTGTGAAGCCCTTATTTACTATCTTAATAAACATGGCTTACCGGATCCCATAGGGAAAATGACAGCTTCCAGCATTACATCGTCTTGTTAGAATGTGTCATACCTCAAGCAGTAAGAGACTGCACACTGTTCCCCCAACTGAAGTTAATTGCTCTCAACAGTCCTGTGTGGAACAGCCATGGATTTTAGTTACGGTGCTAAAATCATTTTCCTCATACAAACAGAAATCTTCATCTCTTTTCTGTTTCTGAGTAAATAGTACATACCAGCACTATTTTAAAATAACAAACTCTTGATTGAATAATAAAAACTACAGTTAAACACTAAAAAACTCTAAGCCATCTCCGTGGAGATGTTGCCTGTACAACGGCAAAGAGAATGACTGGGGTAGGCGGAGCCTAGGAGGGATCATGTGACCAGCTTTGCTGGGCTCTTTGCCATTTCCTGTTGGGGAAGAGAATATCCCACAAGTAAGGATGACGCAGTGGACCGGACACACCTATGTTGGAGAAATATCTATATAATGGATGATGTGATAGGCATTTTGAGGTTGCACATTACTGCAATTATATATGAATTTCTATTTAAAAAATACATAGAACATATTCTGCTATGTGCAGAAGAACATTGGAATGTCAAATATTTACTGTAAATACAGTATAACACTTTATTAAAAACTAATATTGTATAAATGTTTTTACATGTTTTTATTTACTTAACTGCAAAGAGCTCCAATGCACTAATATATATATCTATATGTCTGTAGATATGCATTTGTGTGTTTATATGTGTATATTTGTCTTTAAATACATATATACGCATATAAATACATCTGTACACACACATTAACACACACACATATATATATATATACACACACATCCATGTTAAAGCCCTTTGCCTGCCCTGTTTTAACACCTGAAACCTTATATCTTTGAGCCCTTATAACTTTTTTTGCAATATTTTTATAAAATAATTTTTATTATATACAGTAGTGTTATTTTGAGTGTAACCGTACTTTTAATGTATTTTTGATGTGTTTTGTGACACTTTATTATTTTTTCATGAAAAAAATCAACCAGAGCTCTGAGGTTGCAGTAACCCGACATGCATTAACTTCATAATTACGAGCGAAAAACCCGTCGCTCGCAAACACCCGCGATAAACCCCTTTTCGCTTGTGCATAACTGTTAGTGCTCCACTCATAATCTAGCTATAAATGTATCGTGATTTGTCTTTGTGCCTACTAAAGAACAGACTCTTTCTATTGTCAAATGCTATTATGAGCATGAAGCTGGAAGAACAATTCTTTTAGATAAGATTCAATATCTCTCTATCTCTCTCTTCTCTGATTAAAACTATAATGTGCCAGTGTATTTATAGAATGAATGGGTAATTCACGTGTATTTTTAAAGCTTATCTTGGAGTGTATTTGTAGACTATGTGGAAATACCTTTGTAATGCTATATGCAACTTTTCAATGTATGTGTACTTGTTTTTCTTTTGACAGAAGCAAATCAATTTGCTGTGGGTGGGGGACTTGTTTTTTGTTTAATGTACAATGTAAGTATAGGTGCACATTATCATACCCCCCAACTGTCCCGATTTTAGGGGTCTGTCCCCCTGTCCCGGGTTGCTAGCCATCTGTCCCGATTTGCCCCATGCATTTAATTTTTTTATTTTTTTTTAATTCTATCGGGCCCATCAGAAGCAGCTGGCTTTGCTCTCACAGGGTTAAATACCTGTTAGATTCCCTGTGGAAAAGGAATGGTGTGTGGGTTAAGCCGGAGTAAGAAGGCTGTATACACTCTGACCACGGGTAATGGTGACCTCTCTAACCTACCTCTGGTAGTGATGATGTCTAATCCCTGATGATAATACTAGCATGCCTTAAGTTTTATACAATGAGCAGTGCTAATAACAGAGTAACGAACAGTGGCAGCCGCAGACTGCCAGCTAATGTGCTTGCCAACCCCAGGACCCCATACAATGAATTACAGATACCCATATATGATGTAGTGTGTGTGTCTATCTGTATCCATAACTGTGTGTGTGTGTGTGTGTATCTGTATGTATAAGTTTATGCTATGTAGTGTGTGTGTCTGCATGTATAAATGTAAGCTATGTAGTGTGTGTATGTGTATCTGCATGTATAAGTGTATGCTATGTAGTGTCTGTGTATGCTGCATGTATGTGTATGCTATGTAATGTGTGTGTGTGTATCTGCATGTATAAGTGTATTCTATGTAGTGTGCATGTATCTGCATGTGTAAGTGTATGCTATGTAGTGTGCTACTGTGCATTTTCTTCAATAAGGTACGACGAGTCCATGGATTCATCCTTTACTTGTGGGATATTATCCTCCTGCTAACAGGAAGTGGCAAAGAGCACCACAGCAGAGCTGTCTATATAGCTCCTCCCTTAGCTCCACCCCCAGTCATTCTCTTTGCCTACTCTAAGTACTAGGAAGGGTAAAGTGAAAGAGGTGATAAAATGTTAGTTTTTATTTTCTTCAAGCAAGAGTTTTTTTTATTTTAAATTGTACCGGTGTGTACTATTTACTCTCAGGCATCAGATGGATGAAGACTTCTGCCTGGAGGCTGATGATCTTAGCATTTGTCACTAAGATCCAGAGCAGTTCCCTACAGAATGGCTGAGGGGTACAAGAAACTTCAGTGTGAGGAACGTTTTCATGCTTTATAGCAGTGAGGTATGTTCAGTCATTTTTTCTGGAGAGACTGTGGTATTTCAGAAAGGCTGACAGTATCCCCATGAGGGTAAGGGTAAGCAGTAATCCTAAGAGTGATAGAAGGGTATTACTAAGCTTGCATAAGGGGCTAATTAAAAAATGGTTGACACTGAGTTTTGAATGTTTGTGGGCAAACGTTTTGTGAACTGGGAGTGCTGTTAACGTTTTTTGGGCAATAACGTTTTTTTGGCAACTTTATTGAGGGTACACTTGGCTTATTATTTGGGTCTCAGAACCCACATGGCTAGTTTGGAACCACTTTGGTGCAGTTCATTTAGGCTGACAAAACATTGAGTGAGATGGGCGGGGCCTATTTTAACGCCTCAGATGCGCAGTTGTATTTACTAAGCAAGCAGCAAGCTCCAACTCCGGAGGGCCCTTGTGGAAGTATTGGGCCAAATCGAAGCTTTAACCCCATTTTTCCAATCCCTGAGGGCAGGTAGGCGCCACAGCAGGGCTGTGGCGAGGTTCTGGGGGTGTTTTTGCCGGATTTATGCCTTATTATCGATCCGTTTTTCACATTAAAGGGTTAAATGTTTGTTTTTCTTGTGGCAAACTTAACTACACAAATTGTGTCTTATATAAAAAATTTGAAAAGTTTGGTGTATTTTAAAGCAGTTTTGCAGAACGTGTATGTTTTTTTCTCTTAAAGGCGCAGTACCGTTTTTTAAGATTGTTATTTTTTCACTAAATAAAGTGTTTTTAAGCTTGTTTGTGGTCATTACTAGCCTGTTCAACATGTCTGACATTGAGGAAAGTCAATGTTCAATGTGTTTAGAAGCCATTGTGGAACCCCCACTTAGAATGTGTCCCTCATGCACTGAAAGGTCAATAAATTGCAAAGAACATATTTTAGCTAATAAAAGTATGTTGCAGGATGATTCTCAGTCAGAACGGAATCAGGCTATGCCATCTAATTCTCCCCAAGTGTCATAACCATTAACGCCCGCACAAGCGACGCCAAGTACTTCTAGTGCATCTAATTCTTTCACCCTGCAAGATATGGCCGCAGTTATGAATACTACCCTCACAGAGGTTTTATCTAAGCTGCCTGGGTTGCAGGGGAAGCGCAGTAGATCTGGTGTGAGAGCAAATGCTGAGCCCTCTGACGCTTTATTAGCCATATCCGATGTACCCTCACAATATTCTGAAGTGAGGGATTTGCTGGCTGAGGGAGAGATTTCTGATCCAGGAAAGATGTTCCCTCAGACAGACTCAGATATGACGGCTATTAAATTTAAACTAGAACACCTCCGCTTGTTGCTCAGGGAGCTTTTAGCAACTCTGGATGATTGTGATCCTATTGTAGTTCCAGAGAAATTGTGTAAAATGGACAGATATCTAGAGGTTCCTGCCTACACTGATGTTTTTCCGGTCCCTAAGAGGATTTCGGACATTGTTACTAAGGAGTGGGATAGACCAGGTATTCCGTTCGCTCCCCCTCCTACTTTTAAGAAAATGTTTCCCATATCAGACACCATGCGGGGTTCGTGGCAGACGGTCCCTAAGGTGGAGGGAGCTATTTCTACCTTGGCTAAGCGTACAGCAATACCTATTGAGGACAGTTGTGCTTTCAAAGATCCTATGGATAAAAATTTAGAGGGTCTCCTAAAGAAAATATTTGTTCAACAGGGTTTTCTTCTGCAACCTATAGCGTGCATTGTTCCTGTAACTACTGCAGCTGCTTTTTGGTTTGAGGCTCTAGATGAGGCTCTTCAGGTTGAGACCCCATTAGATGATATTCTGGATAGAATTAGGGCTCTCAAGTTAGCTAATTCATTCATTACAGATGCCACTTTTCAACTGGCTAAATTAGCAGCAAAGAATTCAGGTTTTGCCATTTTAGAGCGTAGAGCGTTATAGCTTACGTCCTGGTCTGCTGACGTATCATCAAAATCTAAGCTTTTAGCCATCCCTTTCAAGGGTAAGACCCTATTCTGGCCTAAACTGACAGAGATCATTTCAGACATCACTGGAGGAAAAGGCCATGCCCTTCCTCAGGATAAGACAAATAAGACGAGGACCAAACAAAATAATTTCCGTTCCTTTTGAAACTTCAAAGGTGGTCCCTCTTCCTCCTCCCATGCTGCTAAGCAGGAGGGGAATTTTGCTCAATCCAAGTCAGTCTGGAGACCTAACCAGACTTGGAACAAAGGTAAACAGGCCAAGAATCCCGCTGCTGCCACCAAGACAGCATGAAGGGGCATCCCCCGATCCGGGACCAGATCTAGTAGGGGGCAGACTTTCTCTCTTTGCTCAGGCTTGGGCAAGAGACGTTCAGGACTCCTGGGCTTTAGAAATCGTGACCCAGGGGGGTATCTTCTAGACTTCAAAGATTCTCCTCCAAGGGAGAGATTCCATCTTTCTCGATTGTCTGTAATCCAGACAAAAAGAGAGGCGTTCTTACGCTGTGTAGAAGACCTATATACCATGGGAGTAATCTGCCCAGTTCTAAAAGCAGAACAGGGGCAGGGGTTTTACTCCAATCTGTTTGTGGTTTCCAAAAAAGAGGGAAACTTCAGACCAATCTTGGGTCTCAAGATCCTAAACAAATTCCTCAGAGTCCCATCCTTCAAGATGGAGACCATTCGGACTATTTTACCAATGATCCAGGAGGGTCAATATATGACCACCGTGGATTTAAAGGATGCGTATCTTCATATTCCTATCCACAAAGATCACCATCAGTTCCTCAAGTTCACCTTCCTGGACAAGCATTACCAATTTGTGGCTCTTCCCTTCGGGTTGGCCACAGCTCCCAGAATTTTCACAAAAGTGCTAGGGTCCATTCTGGCGGTTCTAAGGCCGCGGGGCATAGCAGTGGCGCCTTATCTGGACGATATCTTAATTCAGGCGTCAACTTACCAACTAGTCAAGTCTCACACGGATATCGTGTTGGCTTTTCTAAGATTGTTTATCTTGTTTTCCATGCTGATAAGGTGATTTTTAAAGAATTTATTATTAAATGTCCAATTAAGATAAAAATATTTAGCAATGTCTATGCAAAGGTTAATTAAATACATAGCTCACATAGCCATACCAGTGGTTTGAGCTTGTGTTTGATTTGCTGCCTAAGTGTATTAAAATATATGACTTTATTTAGAATTTTATTTAAATTACTTTGGTCTTATGATTTTTAAGCCCTGCCCACCACATTTCAAATTTTTGCATTATTGTTTTTTTTTAAAAGTCTTGGTTCTTGGATATTTACATAAAAATATCTAGCTTCTAAAGATACAATCAATAGCCCTTATATTCTATAAACAAAACAACTTCTATTAATTCATTAAAACATGTTATATGGTATAGTGAAATTGTTTATGTTTTATTTAAAACATCTAAAACAAAATTTGCATCGAAATTTAGAAATAAAAAGAGATTTGGGGAAACGTTCTCTTGATTTTTTTTCTAGTATAAGTGCCTGATAATCTAAAGGTCTCTGGGCTGGTGAGATTATTAAAGAATGCTTGCCAGAACTTCTATTTCCTTGTGGAATGATCTAAAGCCACTTTTTACCCTGAAAACAGGGTCTCTCGCATATACTGCATTTTCGTATGGGGGGGTTGTGGACAGTAAAAAAGTGCACAATAAAAATTGTACTTTAAAAATCATACAAAACAAATAATTGAACCATTCACACATTGTTAAGGAGCATCAAAAATCATTAAAAAAAGTCTTTAAGTTTGTATGTAAATCACATACGCCTAGATTTAGAGTTCTGCGTTAGCTGTCCAAACCAGCGTTAGGGGGTCCTAACGCTGGTTTTGGCCACCCGTTGGTATTTAGAGTCTTGTAGGTAAGGGTCTAACGCTCACTTTCCAGCCGCGACTTTTCCATACCGCAGATCCCCTTACGTCAATTGCGTATCCTATCTTTTCAATAGGATCTTTCTAACGCCTGCATTTAGAGTCTTGGCTTACGTGAGCGTTAGAACTCTGACGACAAAACTCCAGCCGCAGAAAAAAGTCAGGAGTTAAGAGCTTTATGGGCTAACGCTGGTTTATAAAGCTCCTAACTACTGTGCTCTAAAGTACACTAACACCCATAAACTACCTATGTACCCCTAAACAGAGGTCCCCCCACATCGCCGCCACTCTAATTAAATTTTTTAACCCCTAATCTGCCGACCGCACACCGCCACAACCTACATTATCCCTATGAACCCCTAATCTGCTGCCCCTAACATCGCCGACCCCTATATTATATTTATTAACTCCTAATCTGCCCCCCCCCCCCAACATCGCTGCTACCTTACCTACACTTATTAACCCCTAATCTGCCGACCGGACCTCGCCACCACTATAATAAATGTATTAACCCCTAAACCGCCTCACTCCCGCCTCAAAAACCCTATAATAAATAGTATTAACCCCTAATTTGCCCTCCCTAACATCGCTGACCCCTAACTTCAAGTATTAACCCCTAATCTGCTGACCGGACCTCGCCGCTACTATAATAAATGTATTAACCCCTAAAAGTAAGTCTAACCCTAACACTCCCCTAAGTTAAATATAATTTAAATCTAACGAAATAAAATAAATCTTATTAAATAAATTATTCCTATTTAAAGCTAAATACTTACCTGTAAAATAAACCCTTATATAGCTACAATATACAAATAATTATATTGTAGCTATTTTAGGATTAATATTTATTTTACAGGCAACTTTGTATTTATTTTAACCAGGTACAATAGCTATTAAATAGTTAATAACTATTTAATAGCTACCTAGTTAAAATAATTACAAAATTACCTGTAAATTAAATCCTAACCTAATTTACAATTAAACTTAACACTACACTATCAATAAATTAATTAAATAAACTACCTACAATTATCTACAATTAAATCAACTAAACTAAATTACAAAAACAAACAAACACTAAATTAGAAAAAAAAAAAAAAAACACTAAATTACAAAAAATAAAAAAAGATTACAAGAATTTTAAACTAATTACACCTACTCTAAGCCCCCTAAAAAAATAACAAAGCCCCCCAAAATAAAAAAATGCCCTACCCTATTCTAAAATAAAAAGTTTACAGCTCTTTTACCTTACCAGCACTTAAAAGGGCCTTTTGCGGGGCATGCCCCAAAGAAAACAGCTCTTTTGCCTGTAAAAAAACATACAATACCCCCCCAACATTACAACCCACCACCCACATACCCCTAATCTAACCCAAACCCCCCTTAAAAAACCTAACACTAAGCCCCTGAAGATCTCCCTACCTTATCTTCACCATTCCGGGTATCACCGATCCGTCCAGAAGAGGCTCCGAAGTCTTCATCCTATCCGGCAAGAAGAGGACATCCGGACCGGCAAACATCTTCATCCAAGCGGCATCTTCTATCTTCATCCATCCGACGAGGAGCGGCTCCATATTCAAGACCTCCAGCGCGGAACATCCTCTTCTCCCGACGACTAGATGACGAATGAAGATTCCTTTAAGGGATGTCATCCAAGATGGCGTCCCTCGAATTCCGATTGGCTGATAGGATTCTATCAGCCAATCAGAATTAAGGTAGGAAAAATCTGATTGGCTGATTGAATCAGCCAATCAGATTCAAGTTCAATCCGATTGGCTGATTAGATCAGCCAATCAGATTGAGCTCGCATTCTATTGGCTGATCGGAACAGCCAATAGAATGCGAGCTCAATCTGATTGGCTGATTGGATTTTTCCTACCTTAATTCCGATTGGCTGATAGAATCCTATCAGCCAATTGGAATTCGAGGGACGCCATCTTGGATGACGTCCCTTAAAGGAATCTTCATTCATCTAGTCGTCGGGAGAAGAGGATGTTCCGCGCCGGAGGTCTTGAAGATGGAGCCGCTCCTCGTCGGATGGATGAAGATAGAAGATGCCGCTTGGATGAAGATGTTTGCAGGTCCGGATGTCCAAGATAAGGTAGGGAGATCTTCAGGGGCTTAGTGTTAGGTTTTTTAAGGGGGTTTGGGTTATATTAGGGGTATGTGGGTGGTGGGTTGTAATGTTGGGGGGGTATTGTATGTTTATTTTACAGGCAAAAGAGCTGTTTTCTTTGGGGCATGCCCCGCAAAAGGCCCTTTTAAGGGTTGGTAAGGTAAAAGAGCTGTAAACTTTTTATTTTAGAATAGGGTAGGGCATTTTTTTATTTTGGGGGGCTTTGTTATTTTTTTAGGGGGCTTAGAGTAGGTGTAATTAGTTTAAAATTCTTGTAATCTTTTTTTATTTTTTGTAATTTAGTGTTGTTTTTTTTTTTTGTAATTTAGTGTTTGTTTTTTTTTTGTTATTTAGTTTAGTTGATTTAATTTTAGATAATTGTAGGTAGTTTATTTAATTAATTTATTGATAGTGTAGTGTTAGGTTTAATTGTAACTTAGGTTAGGATTTATTTTACTGGTAATTTTGAAATTATTTTAACTAGGTAGCTATTAAATAGTTATTAACTATTTAATAGCTATTGTACCTGGTTAAAATAAATACAAAGTTGCCTGTAAAATAAATATTAATCCTAAAATAGCTACAATGTAATTATTATTTATATTGTAGCTATATAAGGGTTTATTTTACAGGTAAGTATTTAGCTTTAAATAGGAATAATTTATTTAATAAGATTTATTTTATTTCGTTAGATTTAAATTATTTTTAACTTAGGGGGGTTAGATTTAGCTTTAGGGGTTAATACATTTATTATGGTAGCGGTGAGGTCTGGTCGGCAGATTAGGGGTAATACTTGAAGTTAGGTGTCAGCGATGTTAGGGAGGGCAGATTAGGGGTTAATACTATTTATTATAGGGTTTTTGAGGCAGGAGTGAGGCGGTTTAGGGGTTAATACATTTATTATCGTGGCGGCGAGGTCCGGTCGGCAGATTAGGGGTTAATAAGTGTAGGTAAGGTAGCGGCGACGTGGGGGGGGCAGATTAGGGGTTAATAAATATAATATATGGGTCGGCGATGTTGTAGGCAGCAGATTAGGGGTACATAGGGATAATGTAGGTGGCGGTGGTGTACGGAGCGGCAGATTAGGGGTTAAATATAATATGCAGGGGTCAGTGATAGCGGGGCGGCAGATTAGGGGTTAATAAGTGTAAGATTAGGGGTGCTTAGACTCAGGGTTCATTTTAGGGTGTTAGGTGCAGACTTAGGAAGTGTTTCCCCATAGGAAACAATGGGCCTGCGTTAGGAGCTGAACGCTGCTTTTTTGCAGGTGTTAGGTTTTTTTTCAGCTCAAACTGCCCCATTGTTTCCTATGGGGGAATCGTGCACGAGCACGTTTTTCAAGCTGGCTGCTACCGTAAGCAATGCTGGTATTGAGAGTTGCAGTGGCGGTAAATATGCCTGTACGCTCCCTTTTTGGAGCCTAATGCAGCCCTTCAGAGAACTCTAAATACCAGCGTTGTTTAAAAGGTGCGGGGTGAAAAAAACACGCGTAGCTAATGCACCCCTTCTAACGCAAAACTCTAAATCTAGGCGATAGGAATAAATCATATTAAATATTCACAGTGTAAATCGTAATTTAAGTACATTGGACGTGCAAAAAAACAAGCTTATAAGTACAAAATACAAAGCGTTATTATTGTTTTTCATAAAATGGGCTGAACGTGGGCAAATATGAAATGTTCTGTCTCATCCCAAAGTAATTCTGTAAAGATTTTCATACTACAGATCTCATTTTTTTCTTGCAAACTAAAAGGTGCATGCAAACAAAAAAATAGATAATTGTAAGATGCTATGCGCAGAAACTAGCGCAATGTGATTTATATTGGCTGCAGGATTTGATTTTTAAGGTGTGCACACTGCTAACTTTGCTCTACAGTTCAGTGTCCCTTTATAGAAAGCTCTATTACTTTCAATAGGAGACATCTTGCAACTCTCAGGGACTTACCCATATTTTACAAAAATTCCACCAAGGAATCCCTTGCGAGGGTCAGCATAAAAAAACACATCCTGAACTTGCAAGGTTTAGTTCATCAGACCCTAAGTCATATATAATATCGCTTGCGTTTCTACTTAATAGAAATGACATAGTGTTGCAATATAAATTCAGAATGCTTTTGTCATAAAATCCCTTGCATTTGCTTTAAAAATCAAGTGTGTCCCAGGTGCCCTACAGAAGCTCAAAAGAAAATGGTTTCCTTCAAAACGTTGCAAATAGCCTGAGCCAGCTACGTGATATGCAGTGATTGCTTAAAGCAGTGCACAAATTAATTTACAGCTAATCTTAACTGGCCACAAAAAAGGACAAAACAATAAAGATACTTTGTCATTTGATAGCTCAATATATAGAGTTTTTCAGTTTTTAATGTGTGTAAAACAATTATTTTGTATGCAGATCATTGGCAGTTGGTTACTTACTGACATATACTATACATATTTAGAAAAACTATGTGAATGTCCCTTTAATTCAGCAATATTTTAGAATAACTAGTAGGTACATTGACAGAATCTCAAAAGACTTACAGTGGGTATTGAAAAGAATCACCCCCCCCCCCTTTAAAATACTGTAACCACATTTTGTTGCTTTACAGTCTGAAATAAAGACACACATTTTTTGTTTATCAAGTTGTAATTACTCAGTGCAACCTATAACATCAAAGTGAAAAAAATCCACTCCTCAAGAAAGACCACATGCAGTCACGATTGAGCTTTGCCATAACACACCTAGGAGGTTATGAGGCCACATAGAAAAAAATGGTCAGATGAGACTAAAATTTAATTATTTGGCCTCAACACCAAACAATATGTCTGGAGGAAATCCAATACAGCTCACCATCCAAATAACACCATACCTACAGTAAAGCATGGAGGTGGTAATATCCTGTTATGGGGGTGTTTCTCTGCAGCAGGCACTGGAGCACTTATCAGGATAGAAGGAATAATGGATGAGGCAAAATACCGTAAAATTCTTGAGGAAAATCTACTGCCCTCTGCCAGGAAGTTGTCAATGGGAAGAAGGCTTACCTTCCAACATGACAATGACCCAAAGCACACAGCAAAAATGATTGAGCTTTCATCCTATTGGGTGATCTATTCAGAGGATGCTCTGTGCCGGATATCTTGAAGATGGAGCCGCTCCGCGCCAGATGGATGAAGATAGACGATGCCGTCTGGATGAAGACTTCTGCCTGCTTGGATGAAGACCTCTGCCGGCTTCTCTGAGGACTTCTGCCGCTTGGATGAGGATGGATGTCGGGTCTTCGAAAACTGTATGTGGATCTTCGGGGGTTAGTGTTAGGTTTTTTTAAGGGTTTATTGGGTGGGTTTTAATTTTAGGTTAGGGACTTTGGGCGGAAAAAGAGCTAAATGCCCTTTTAAGGGCAATGCCCATACAAATGCCCTTTTTAGGATTTTTAGATAAGTTTTAATGTAGGGTGTTTGATTGTGTAGGTGGTGGGTTTCACTGTTGAGGGGGGTGTTTGTATTTTATTTTACAGGTAAAATAGCTGATTTCTTTGGGGCACTGCCCCGCAAAAGGCCCTTTTAAATGGCCAGTAAACATAGAAAATGATGTTATATAATTCTGCACATAGTGCAGAATTATATAACATTACATTAGTGCTAGCCGTATAGAACCTAATATTGCCGGTGAACTTTTATTAAAAAAGAGTGTTTTCCAGACCCGCTCTCTCTGCGCTCTACCCGAGCGGGTCTGTTTTTTTCATTGAGCGCATCTGGCCAGCTGTCTAGTCACAGCCCGGCCCGATTGCGCCATTTCACTAAGTGCAGCTTGCGCCCTTTGTAGGCTAGGTTTATTTTTTATTTTTGGGGGGCTTTTTATTTTGATAGGGCTATTAGATTAGGTGTAATTAATTTAAATATTTGATAATTTATTTTTTATTTTGTGTAACTTAGTGTTTTTTATTTTGTTTAACTTAGTTGTTATTTTTTTGTAACTTAGTAATTCTTTATTGTAGATTTAAATAATTTGAGTAGGGTTAGGTTTTTAAATATGTAATATAGTTAAATTAATTGGTAGTTTAATGTAATTTTAGTATAATAGCTAGGGTAGGTTAATTATTAGTTTAATATAGTTTAATGTAATTTTAGTATAATAGTTAGGGTAGGTTAATTAATAGTTTAATATCGTTTAATTTAATTCTAAAGATAAGTTTAAATGTATTATAATATAGGGATTAGTTAACATTTAATGTAAAGTTAGCGGGTTGTTAGGTTTAGGGGTTAATAGCTTAATTTAGTTTATGGCAATGTGGGGGGCTGGCGGTTTAGGGGTTAATAGGTTTAGTAAGTGGTAGTGATGTGGGAGGCCAGGGGTTTAGGGGCTAATACATTTATTTAGTTGCGGAGGGGTCCGGGAGAGGCGGGATGATAGGGGTTAATAACTTTATTAGAGTTGCGGTGGGCTCCTGGAGCGGCGGGATAGGGGTTAATAACTTTATTAGAGTTGCGGTGGGCTCTGGGAGCAGCGGGATAAGGGATAATAACTTTATTTGAGTTGTGGTGGGCTCCGGGAGCAGCGGGATAGGGTTAAACATTTTTAGTATAGTAACGGTGTTTAGTGAAAGGGTATAAATAAAGTTGGGAAAAAGCCGAATAGCAGCGAGATCAATGACTGCTAGTTAACAACAGTCCACTGCTCATCGCCCCATACTTGGTGCGCAGGTTTTTGACAGCTTTTTTAATAAATAAGGAGAGCGTATTTAGGTCCGCGGCCGCGATGTTAGGCGAGCGTATTGGTGCCGGCGAATGCAGCATAGTTGACGGCTTGATAAATAGGCCTCAATGTATCCTCTATGCCCACCTCTTGCAAAGAAGATAAAGAAGATATTTACCTACACTTTGTTCCTGCTCCAACAATTTACGGTATTACCCAGGGGAGACAGCAAAGTGAAAAATGGAGTGGGTTAGATAATTTCCCAGACTACAGCAGAAACAGAGTGTAGCATTAATGATGTGAATACCTACTGCACTGTCCTTGTGTGTGCTGGATCGTAAATCAGACTTTAGCAAACACCATTCTTATTTACATTGAAACTGTGTAATTTATTTTTTGCGACTTCTGTACTCTCAGAGATCACTGGGACTGGGTATGGATTGTGTAGATAAATCTAGTAAAAAATAATATGCTAGAGCAGGGGTGTGCTGGAACATTACCCCTCTACATACTTGATACTTGGATTAACTGCTAGGATCAGGAACTGTTTCATAAAGACAGCATAAAGGAAAGCATAAAAATATGAAGTGGTTAAGTTGAAATTGTATAGCTGATGTACCAGTGGCACTATTTATAACTTAACCATTTAAATCCAGGCAGCCATTTTAGGAATACTAATGTTACAGGATTCATGTTTATTGAACAGCCTTGTTGAAAGTTAAGATGTAAAGAATAAATGTTTAGGAGATTTTGTTCCTCTGGTTTTCTTTTAGTTGTCAGACACAGGATCTTCCACCTGTTGGTTGTTTGCTCTTAGAATGTAATTTTATTGTGACTTAACTCACTTTCTTTTTCTGTACAGGGTGTTTCATGCATTTAAATTTGCATGTGGGCTAATGATAAGCTTATTATACTATAGGAAGGGCTTTATGTGTTTTAGCTAAAGTGCTGCCCTATTAAAATGAACTGCTACATGCAGTGACATAGTACTTGTGTAGAATAGTGCCATACTAACAAAATGACACAATCCCATTGTGTCCCAAATGTCATGAGAAATATCAGAAGATATCTAATATCATAGTTCATTCTTTTTTGGTAAAGATGTACAGCAATAGGTCGGTCTTATCATAGTCTTCAGGTTTTTTTAATGTTTACAGAATGAAAGTACATTGTGTTATTAGTTGTCTGTCAATGTATTTGCACAATCTGAATGTAACTGTTTTCATTGCTAATGGGACCATTATTCATATCTTTAGTTACGTCTTATCGATGCTAATGTATTTTGCTATGTTTTTTCTTTTTTTCTTAAAGGGACACTGAACCCAAATTTTCAGATAGAGCATGCAATTTTAAGCAACTTTCTAATTTACTCATATTATCCATTTTTCCTTGTTCTCTTGCTATCACTATTTGAAAAAGAAAGCATCTAAGCTAAGGAGCCAGACAATTTGTGGTTCAGACACTGGACAGCACTTGTTTATTGGTGGGTGAATGTATCCACCACTTAGCAAGAACAACCCAGGTTGTTCACCAACAATGGGTCGGCATCTAAACTTAAATTCTTGCTTTTCAAATAAAGATACCAAGAGAATGAAGAAAATTTGATAATAGGAGTAAATTAGAAAGTTGCTTAAAATTGCTTGCTCTATTTGAATCATGAAAGAAATAAATTGGGTTTAGTGTCCCTTTAAGCAACTCAATACCTTTTGCATTATATTTAATAATTCCTGCACCAGTTTAATCTTTTTATAATTTAGTAATTGTGAATGCCCACTCCTCTGGTAGTCCCCAATTGGTTCTCACAACCTTACAATGAGCTATAGCCTTACATAACATGAAAGGTTGTGACATCTTCTTGTTTCAATTAAGCCAATGGTTTAACCACCTTATATAATATATATTAAACGTTTCTACTATTCACACTATGCCTTACTGCCTTTCTAGAAAAGTGAATAACCTTGTGTAGAATCTGTTTCTTTGTTGTTTTTATGCACTCCATCTATTGTTTGTTTTGTTTTTGGTTGTGTATAGTTTAGAAAATGAGGAGCTTAGCCTTAAAGGGACACTGAACCAAAAAAATTTCTTTTGTGATTCAGATAGAGTATGTAATTTTAAGCAACTTTCTAATTTACTCCTATTATCATTTTTTCTTCGTTCTCTTGCTGTCTTTATTTGAAAAAGAAGGCATCTAAGTTTTTTTGGTTCAGCCCTCTGGACAGCATTTTATTATTGGTGGATTAATTTATCCACCAATCAGCAAAGATAACCCAGGTTGTTCACCAAAAATGGGCCGGCATCTAAACTTACATTCTTGCATTTCAAATAAAGATACAAAGAGAATAAAGAAAATTTAATAATAGGAGTAAATTAGAAAGTTGCTTAAAATGTCATGCTCTATCTGAATCACGAAAGAAAATTTTTGGGTTCAGTGTCCCTTTAAGTGAGAATTATTTTCTGACCATTTTGCAGATCCATAATAATTAGGATGCTCCCACTTGCATCCCTTTAATAATTTATTGCTTTATATGATTTCTTTCCCTGGAATGCATACATTACAAGTGTAATATCTTTTATTTACATGGTAATTGTTGCAGATTTGTGTATAACTTACCTGACACCTGGGCGATTACAACTTATATGATTCAGTCTCTGTTTGTTTGTTTTGGACAATAGTATCTACTATTTTACGTTATATGTATACTTTTCTTTTGTATGCTCACATTGCCTCAATAAAAACTAATTTAAAAAAAAAGAAATTTCCTCCACCAACGAGATAATAGATAACTTAGAGAGAAAATACGAAGATGTGGCGATTGAACAGTCTAACATTCTATCTTACACACAGCACCTATCGGATTATTTAGATTCTATAAATGACAGAATTGAAAACATGGAGGATAGATCTAGGTAAAATAATCTAAGGATTTGAGGTATTCCAGAAACCATCATCTCATTTGATTTGAAGTTATTTCATCATCTTGCACCTACAGCTACAGAATACAAAGATGTTCTGGATCGCGTACACAGATCCTTGAAATCCAAGGGTCTACCAGATAGTCAACCTAAAGATGTAATAGCCAGACTCCATTATTTCACGTATTATTATTATTATTATCAGGTATTTGTAGAGCGCCAACAGATTCTGCAGCGCTGTAAACATAGTCGTGTACAGGATAGCTTTTGTAGGGGTCAAGTGGGTAGAGGGCCCTGCTGAGAGTTTCACTGTTGTAGTCGGCTCTTATGAAGCGATCTGTGAACAGCTGGGCCCATAGGCTTACAATCTAAGGGGTTCAAGGGGAAAGCAATGGCGTTAGGAAAGGTTAGTGTTGGTTATATGCATCCCTGAATAGTAAAGTTTTTAGGGAATGCTTGAAGCTGTTAAAACTAGGGGAGAGTCTTATGGAGCGATACAGGGAATTCCACAAGATGGGGGCCAGTCTGGAGAAGTCCTGTAAACGTGAATGTGAGGAAGTAACAAGAGAGGAGGCGAGGAGGAGATCCTGAGCTGATCGAAGGGGACAGGAGGGAGAGTATGTAGAGACAAGTTGTGAGATGTAGGGGGGAGCAGTGCAGTTGAGAGCTTAATATGTCAGGGTGAGGATTTTATGTTTAATCCTAGAGGCAAGAGGAAGCCAGTGAAGGGAATGGCAGAGAGGTGCAGCAGATGAAGAGTGACGAGTAAGGAAGATGAGTCTGGCAGAGGCAATCATAATGGATTGTAAAGGAGCTGTGCGGCAGCTAGGTAGACCAGAGAGGACGGAATTGCAGTAGTCGAGGCCGGAAAGGATGAGAGAGTGGATTAAAATCTTGGTTGTATCTTGTGTAAGGAAATGTCTAATTTTAGCAATGTTTTTAAGGTGGAAGCGGCAGGCTTTAGCCAAGGAATGGATGTGAGGAGTGAAGGAAAGACATCGGGCGAGCGGGGTAGGGGTAATGATGGAATTATCAACAGTTATAGAAATTTTGGGGGTGGAGACATTGGAAGAAGGAGGAAAAATAAGGAGTTCAGTTTTGGAGAGATTTAGCTTAAGGTAGTGAGAGGACATCCAAGATGAGATGTGAGAAAGACAGTTAGTGACACAGGTTAGTAAGGAAGGAGGTAGGTCTGGTGCAGAGAGGTAGATTTGGGTGTCATCGGCATACAAATGGTATTGAAACCCATGGGACTTTATTAAGGAACCTAGTGACGATGTGTAGATTGAGAAGAGAAGGGGACCAAGGACAGAGCCTTGAGGTACCGTAACCCCAACAGAAAGTGGTAACGAGGCAGAGGATGCTCCAGAGAAGGCTACACTAAATGTACGGTTAGTCAGATAGGAAGAGAACCATGAGAGAGCTGTGTCACAGATGCCGAAGGATTGGAGGGTTTGGAGCAGAAGAGGGTGGTCAACAGTGTCAAAGGCTGCAGACAGGTCAAGGAGGATAAGCAGAGAGAAGTGGCCTTTGGATTTTGCTGCAAGTAGGTCATTGGTAACCTTGACAATTGCTGTCTATGTAGAGTGATGGGAATGAAATCCAGATTGCAGTGGGTCAAGAAGAGAGTTTAGTGTAAGGAAATGGGATAGACGTGCGTAAACTAGCTTTTCGAGGAGCTTTGAGGCAAGAGGGAGTAGGGAAATAGGGCGGTAATTTGAAGGGGAGGTTGGATCAAGGGAAGGTTTTTTGAGGATAGGTGTGACCAGTGCATGTTTTAGAGATGAGGGAAATATACCAGTGCTGAGGGAGCGGTTGTAAATGTGTGTGAGTATGGGGGTGAGGGTAGAAGAGAGGGAGGGGAGTAGCTGTGAGGGGATGGCGTCGAGGGGACAGGTAGTGAGGTGGGAGGACAGTATAAGGGCAGAAACTTGATCCTCATTAACAGGGGCAAAAGAGCTGCATTTTTGGATATTTGGGTTTTGGGTGATTGTGAGCTTTTGAGGGGGTGGGAGATTGGAAGTATGTTGAGAGCTGATTTCACTTCTAATGGAGTCAATTTTGTTGTTGAAGTGGCTTGCAAAATCT
The DNA here is from genome assembly GCF_027579735.1 of Bombina bombina. NCBI lineage: Eukaryota > Metazoa > Chordata > Amphibia > Anura > Bombinatoridae > Bombina > Bombina bombina. Next base: position 847,738,362 of record NC_069501.1, read on the forward strand.
TGAGCTGAGAGAGAGGTTGTGTTAGGAGGTGGGGGTGGGCGGAGAAGAGTGTTGAACGTGTTGAACAGACGTTTAGGGTTAGAGGAAAGAGTAGAGATGAGATTAGAAAAATATTGTTGCTTATAAAGATTAAGGGCAGAATAGTAGGAGTTCAGGATGAACTTGTAGTGAAGAAAGTCAGCTGAACTCCGAGATTTCCTCCAATGTCGCTCAGCAGTACGGGAGCATCTGCGTAGGTATCGTGTCAGAGGAGTATGCCAGGGCTGAGGATGAGAGTGTGGTTTCTGAGCTAAGGTTGGAGGAGCCAGAGTTTCAATGACCGATGTAAGGGTGGAATTATACTGGCAGATAGATTGGTCAGGGCAGGAAAAGGAGGTGATGGATGAGAGGAGAGGTTTGAGGGAGCTAGCGAGCTGATGCAAATCTAGTGACTTAGTGCTTCTGGGAAGTTTGGTGTGAGGGGTAGAGGGAGGGTTATAAAGAAAGAATACAGATGGCACATTTCCAAAAGCCATTAAATCCTTAAAAGTTTAAAAGTTTGCAAATATTTCCAGACTTGTCATCACGGATGTTACAACAGAGGAAAACTTCCTCAGAAGTCACCCAAGTTTTGAGAAAGCACAACATCAGATGTAGATAAAGCTTTTGACCTTCAGGAACAATCAGCTATATACCATAACCTAAGTATCACAAGGGATAAAACTTCTTCAATGTTAGAACTTACTTGATCCGCCATCTGCTGATCTGTGTGAGAATCCACAAACAGATAATCTGAAAGCAACAGCTTCAGATTGATCAGCTTTACCACAAAGATGCAAGCCTGAGTTACAAAGTGTCTGATAAGTAACCTTAACACGTTGTCTTTGTATCTGTATTTGGGATCTTTGTTTTCACAGTGAGTTAAGCTGAATCTTTATATACTTGTTCTATGTACTTGTACTCAAATTACCCAGCCTTTAGGGTGTAAACCTGAATCTCCAAGCGCCCCATAGGTCTTACGTTTCTATGACCTAGCTAGATAGTCTATTTTTACAACAAGTTTGACACTATAGAATAAGCGTATGAGCTCTATGTGGGGAAGAGGTTTCCGAGTTCAGGTATCTGTACATTAGCAAAATACTTGAGGTTAACTTAATTGCATAACAAGCAGATGCTCCTACTTGAAAATCTCCTTTAGTATTAGGTTTGATTACACTTCTGCACACTTACACTTCTTGTACACTTATGCCTATAATGCCCACCACAAACTAGTTCTACATGGAAAAATATTCTGTGAGCACTTAAGATCTAAGCATTAAGTGATACCTAAACTATTACATTACTAAGTAATGCTTCCTAGTAAGGTTCTACTTTGCATTTGCTTTGTCTTTCATACTAAATACAATGCTATACACGGTTGAATGTTACACTTTTGTTCTTGTTTATCTTTTGAATATGTTAAAATAAGTAACCTTAACACATTGTTTTTGTGTCTGCATTTGGGAACCTTGTTTTTTTACAGTGAATTAATCTGAATCTGTATACATTTTTTCTATGTACATGTACTTTTACTCAAATTACTAAATATAACCTTTAGGGAGTCAACCTGAATCAACAAGTGCCTCATAGGTCTTAAGTATATACGACCTAGCAGAATAGGTTACCCTTACCGCAAGTTTGACATTATATAATAGGTGTATGAACTCTTTATATGAAAGGGGTTTCCAAATTCAATACAAAATATTCGAGAGGTTAACTTTCTTACATAAAGCAAAATTACAAGTTGTGCGGTATGGCTATACCGCTGAAAAATTGGCCATTGCGTGTGGAATATGCAGATCCCCCGTATTACAAGTTGCGGCGGTACAGCTATACCGCTAGCATTTTAGCCTTTATGCAACTCTCCATTCCGCACTCAAAAAATTGCTTTTGAGTGCGGGATTTTCATTGCGCCTGTATTACCGGTTGTGGGGTCCGGCTATAACGCTAGCGTTATAGCCTATACAGCGCAATCCTTTCTGCTATATAAGACCAGTACTTATGGATTTTGCGAAAGAAAAATGTTTTACAAAAACTCATAACTAACACCCATAAACTGCCTATTAACCTCTAAACCACCACCACCCGCATTGCAAATACTATAGTAAACCTATTAACTCCTAAACGGCAGACCCCCCACATAGCCAACACTAAATAAACCTATTAACCCTTAAACCGCCGGCCCCCCACATCGCTACTACTAAAATAAACCTATAAACACCTAAACTGCCGGCCCCCCACATCGCTAATACTAAACTAAAAGTATTAACCCCTAAACCGCCATACCCCACAACACTATAAACCGTTTTATATTTAGGGTACCTTGCATTGCTATTGGCTGAAAAATTCAAATCAGCCACTAGGATGAGAGCTACTGAAATCCTATTGGCTGTTCAAAATTTTCAGTCAATAGGAATGCAAGGTACCCCAAATATAAAACGGTTACCTTGCATTCAAGCTTTAGTGTGTGGCATCAATCTCATGAAGAGGATCCTCCACGCTGGATGACTCCGCCATCGCCCTGGATGAAGATAAAAGAGGTCCCTGCGCTGGATAAAGATGTTGCCGCCTGTAAGAAGACCTTCACCGCCGGACTTCAGGAATGGTGAGTACCTATTTCGGGGTTAGATTTAGGCTTTTTTTTTTTTGGGGGGGGGTTTAGATTATGGATTTTTTTATTTTAATAGGCTGTAAAAGAGTTGATTGCCCATACAAATGCCCCTTTAGGGGCAATGGCTAGCTTAGGTTTTTTTAGTGTTAGGTTTTTTATTTTTTGGGGGTTGGTGGGTTTACTGTTAGGGGTTAATTTGTATTTTTGAGGTAAAAGAGCTGTTTTACTTAGGGCAATGCCCTAAAAAAGGCCCTTTTAAGGGCTATTGGTATCTTAGTGTTAGATTAGGGGTGTTTTTATTTTGGGGGGCTTTTTTATTTTTATAGGGGTATTAGGTTTCATTTTTTTATTTTTTATAATTTGGTTTATTTTTTGTAATTTTAGACTTTTTATTTTTTGTAATTTTAGATTTATTTTAATTTAATCTTATTTTTATTTTTTTAAAGTAATGTTTAAGCATTTTTTTTATTTTATGTAATTGGGGTTAATTTAGGGGGTGTTAGGTTAGGGGGCTTAGTGATTAAATTAGGTATTTGTGTTGTGGGGGGATGGCGGTTAATAGGTTTATTATAGTAGTAGTGATGTTTGGGGCTGGAGGTTTAGGGATTAATAGGTTTATTATAGTAGTAGCAATGGGGGGGGCGGCGGTTTAGGGGTTTATAGGTTTATTATAGTACTAACGATTTGGGGGGCTGGCGGTTTAGGGGTTAATAGGTTTATTATAGTAGTAGCGATGTGGCGGGCTGGTGGTTTAGGGGTTAATAAGTATATTATAGTTGTAGCAATGTTGTTTATGGAGTTGTACCATTGTTGTCTATGGAGGAAAATGTGCACAAACACGTCAAGTCAGGCCTTGGGTTTTGTGTGGTATAGAGCTTAGGGGTTTATAGGTTTATTATAGTACTAACGATTTGGGGGGCTGGCGGTTTAGGGGTTAATAGGTTTATTATAGTAGTAGCGATGTGGCGGGCTGGTGGTTTAGGGGTTAATAAGTATATTATAGTTGTAGCAATGTTGTTTATGGAGTTGTACCATTGTTGTCTATGGAGGAAAATGTGCACAAACACGTCAAGTCAGGCCTTGGGTTTTGTGTGGTATAGAGCTTATCGCACCATACTGCACAACAAAAGAAGGTTTTCCAGTAACTTGTAATAGCAACAGGGGGCGTATTAAGGCCTAGGCACACAAGGCCCATGCCTAAGGCAGTAGATTTGGGGGGGCGGCATTTTTTTCCATTACCCCTGGCCGCTTCACTAGTGAATATTGTACTTTTTAAAACAAAATTTAGACTTGGTCCGGCTTGTTGCAGCTGCCGTCACTTGACGACCTCAACCAATAGCCGCATTCCTGACTCTGCACATTGCTGAAGTGAGTCACGCATCGCACATGATCTCCCAGGCAGGCCAGGTGGCAATTGGATTTTGCAATGGCGCTGAAGAGGCGAAGCCGTGAAGAAGCCTGCTGCCTACAACATACATTAGCAGAGTAGTGGGCGGACACGACACACAAATTCTCAGGTGGGTCACACACATTTACTCTGTAAATAAAATAAATGTAATAATTAAAATAGCTAGCAGCACACTTCAGATCTGTATCCTTGACTGACTGTTGCTGCCACTTGCCTGGCATGCCTGTGCACTGTTATGTGATGATAACAGTCACAGTGATAAAAATAACGATAATATATGTGTCATATACTGACTATGATCATCATCATAATTCATATTGTAATGATATGAATTGTGATGATGATCATAGTCAGTATATGACACATATCTATCATTATAACATGACTTTAATTGGATTTGTTTAAATTACTTTTGTGTACTAATTTAAACTAAATATTTATTTCTCCAACATTGGTGTGTCCGGTCCACGGCGTCATCCTTACTTGTGGGATATTCTCTTCCCCAACAGGAAATGGCAAAGAGTCCCAGCAAAGCTGGCCATATAGTCCCTCGTAGGCTCCGCCCACCCCAGTCATTCTCTTTGCCGTTGCACAGGCAACATCTCCACGGAGATGGTTAAGAGTTTTTTGGTGTTTTTAATGTAGTTTTTATTCTTCTATCAAGTGTTTGTTATTTTAAAATAGTGCTGGTATGTACTATTTACTCTGAAACAGAAAAGGATGAAGATTTCTGTTTGTAAGAGGAAGATGATTTTAGCAGACAGTAACTAAAATCGATTGCTGTTTCCACATAGGACTGTTGAGATGAAGTAACTTCAGTTGGGGGAAACAGTTAGCAGACTTTTCTGCTTAAGGTATGACTAGCCATATTTCTAACAAGACTGAGTAATGCTGGAAGGCTGTCATTTCCCCTCATGGGGACCGGTAAGCCATTTTCTTAGTCAAACATAAAAGAATAAAGGGCTTAAAAAGGGCTAAAAAACTGGTAGACATTTTTATGGGCTAAATCGATTGCTTTATTGGGGCATATTATTCAGATTCTAGCTAACAATTGGCATTTATAATCTTGGGGAACGTTTAAAAAACGGCAGGCACTGTGTTGGACACCTTTTTTAGTCTGGGGGCCTTTATAGTTATAGTCTGAGCCTCATTTTCGCGCCATTACTGCGCAGTTGTTTTTGGAGAGCAGGGCATGCAGATGCATGTGTGAGGATCTAAGAATCACTAAAAAAGCTTCCAGAAGGCGTCATTTGGTATCGTATTCCCCTCTGGGCTTGGTTGGGTCTCAGCAAAGACTATAGCTCGGACTGTATAGGGGTTAAATTTTTTATTTTAAGGGTTAAAGCTCTGAAATTTGGTGTGCAATACTTTTGATGCTTTAAGACACTGTGGTGAAATTTTGGTAATTTTTGAACAATTCCTTCATACTTTTTCACATATTCAGTAATAAAGTGGTTTCAGTTTGAAATTTAAAGAGACAGTAAATGTTTAACATGTCTGTACCTTCAGATAAGCTATGTTCTATATGTATGAAAGCCAATGTGTCTCCCCATTTAAATTTATGTGATAATTGTGCCATAGCGTCCAAACAAAGTAAGGACAGTAATGCCACAGATAATGATATTGCCCAAGATGATTCCTCAAATGAGGGGAGTAAACATGATACTACATCATCCCCTACTGTGTCTACACCAGTTTTGCCCATACAGGAGGCCCCTAGTACATCTAGTGCGCCAATACTTATTACCATGCAACAATTAACGGCTGTAATGGATAACTCCATAGCAAATCTTTTATCCAAAATGCCTACTTATCAGAAAAAGCGCGATTGCTCTGTTTTAAACACTGAAGAGCAAGAGGGCGCTGATGATAATTGTTCTGACATACCCTCACACCAATCTGAAGGGGCCATGAGGGAGGTTTTGTCTGATGAAGAAATCTCAGATTCAGGAAAATTTTCTCATCAAGCTGAACCTGATGTTGTGACATTTAAATTTAAATTAGAACATCTCCGTGCACTGCTTAAGGAGGTGTTATCTACTCTGGATGATTGTGACAATTTGGTCATTCCAGAGAAATTATGTAAGATGGACAAGTTCCTAGAGGTTCCGGTGCCCCCCGACGCTTTTCCTATACCCAAGCGGGTGTCGGACATAGTAAATAAAGAGTGGGAAAAGCCCGGCATACCTTTTGTTCCCCCCCCTATATTTAAGAAATTATTTCCTATAGTCGACCCCAGAAAGGACTTATGGCAGACAGTCCCAAAAGGTCGAGGGGGCAGTTTCTACTCTAAACAAACGCACTACTATTCCTATCGAAGATAGTTGTGCTTTTAAAGATCCTATGGATAAAAAATTAGAAGGTTTGCTTAAAAAGATTTTTGTACAGCAAGGTTACCTTCTACAACCAATTTCATGCATTGTTCCTGTCACTACGGCAGCGTGTTTCTGGTTCGAGGAACTAGAAAAGTCGCTCAGTAGAGAAACTCCATATGAGGAGGTTATGGACAGAGTTCACGCACTTAAATTGGCTAACTCTTTTGTTTTAGATGCCGCTTTGCAATTAGCTAGATTAGCGGCGAAAAATTCAGGGTTTGCTATTGTGGCGCGCTGAGCGCTTTGGCTAAAGTCTTGGTCAGCGGATGTGTCTTCCAAGACAAAATTGCTTAACATCCCTTTCAAAGGTAAAACATTATTTGGACCAGAATTGAAAGAGATTATTTCAGACATCACTGGGGGAAAGGGCCACTCCCTCCCACAGGATAGGTCTTTTAAGGCTAAAAATAAGCCTAATTTTCGTCCCTTTCGCAGAAACGGACCAGCCTCTAATTCTACATCCTCTAAGCAAGAGGGTAATGCCTCACAGCCCAAACCAGCCTGGAAACCAATGCAAGGCTGGAACAAGGGTAAGCAGGCCAAGAAGCCTACCACTGCTACCAAAACAGCATGAAGGGATAGCCCCCGATCCGGGACCGGATCTAGTGGGGGGGCAGACTCTCTCTCTCTTTGCTCAGGCTTGGGCAAGAGATGTTCAGGATCCTTGGGCGCTAGAAATAGTTTCTCAAGGTTATCTCCTGGAATTCAAGGAACTACCCCCAAGGGGAAGGTTCCACAGGTCTCACTTATCCTCAAACCAAATAAAGAGACAGGCATTCTTACATTGTGTAGAAGACCTGTTAAAGATGGGAGTGATACATCCAGTTCCAATAAGAGAACAAGGAATGGGATTTTATTCCAATCTGTTCGTAGTTCCCAAAAAAGAGGGAACATTCAGACCAATTTTGGATTTGAAGATCCTAAACAAATTTCTCAGGGTACCATCGTTCAAAATGGAAACTATTCGAACGATCCTACCCACCATCCAGGAAAGTCAATTTATGACTACCGTGGATTTAAAGGATGCATACCTACATATTCCTATCCACAAGGAACATCATCAGTTCCTAAGGTTCACTTTTCTGGACAAGCATTACCAGTTTGTGGCACTTCCTTTCGGATTAGCCACTGCTCCAAGGATTTTCACAAAGGTACTAGGGTCCCTTCTAGCGGTTCTAAGACCAAGGGGCACTGCAGTAGTACCTTACTTGGACGACATCCTAATACAAGCGTCGTCCCTGTCAAAAGCAAAGGCTCATACGGACATCGTCCTAGCCTTTCTCAGATTTCACGGATGGAAGGTGAACAAAGAAAAAAGTTCTCTGTCCCCGTCGACAAGAGTTCCCTTCTTGGGAACAATAATAGATTCCTTAGAAATGAGGATTTTTCTGACAGAGGTCAGAAAATCAAAACTTCTAAGCTCTTGTCAAGTACTTCATTCTGTTCTTCGTCCTTCCATAGCGCAGTGCATGGAAGTAATAGGATTGATGGTTGCAACAATGGACATAGTTCCTTTTGCACGAGTTCATCTAAGACCATTACAACTGTGCATGCTCAAACAGTGGAATGGGGATTATACAGACTTGTCTCCGATGATTCAAGTAGATCAAAAGACCAGAGATTCACTCCGTTGGTGGCTGACCCTGGACAATCTGTCCCAGGGAATGAGCTTCCGCAGACCAGAGTGGGTCATTGTCACGACCGACGCCAGTCTAGTGGGCTGGGGCGCGGTCTGGGAATCCCTGAAAGCTCAGGGTCTATGGTCTCGGGAAGAGTCTCTTCTCCCGATAAACATTCTGGAACTGAGAGCGATATTCACTACTCTCAGAGCTTGGCCTCAACTAGCAAAGGCCAAATTCATAAGGTTCCAATCAGACAACATGACGACCGTTGCATATATCAATCATCAGGGGGGAACAAGGAGTCCCCTGGCGATGAAAGAAGTGACCAAAATAATTCAATGGGCGGAGGATCACTCCTGCCACTTGTCTGCGATCCACATCCCAGGAGTGGAAAATTGGGAAGCGGATTTTCTGAGTCGTCAGACATTCCATCCGGGGGAGTGGGAACTCCATCCGGAGATCTTTGCCCAAATATCTCAATTATGGGGCATTCCAGACATGGATCTGATGGCGTCTCGTCAGAACTTCAAGGTTCCTTGCTACGGGTCCAGATCCAGGGATCCCAAGGCGACCCTAGTAGATGCACTAGTAGCACCTTGGACCTTCAACCTAGCTTATGTATTCCCACCATTTCCTCTCATTCCCAGGCTGGTAGCCAGGATCAATCAGGAGAGGGCCTCGGTGATATTGATAGCTCCTGCATGGCCACGCAGGACTTGGTATGCAGACCTGGTGAATATGTCATTGGCTCCACCATGGAAGCTACCTTTGAGACAGGACCTTCTTGTTCAGGGTCCATTCGAACATCCAAATCTGGTTTCCCTCCAACTGACGGCTTGGAGATTGAACGCTTGATTTTATCAAAGCGTGGGTTTTCAGATTCTGTAATAGATACTCTGATTCAGGCTAGAAAGCCTGTAACTAGAAAAATTTACCATAAAATATGGAAAAAATATATCTGTTGGTGTGAATCCAAAGGATTCCCATGGAACAAGATAAAAATTCCTAAGATTCTATCCTTTCTACAAGAAGGTTTGGAGAAAGGATTATCTGCAAGTTCTCTAAAGGTACAGATCTCTGCTTTATCTGTTTTACTGCACAAAAGACTGGCAGCTGTGCCAGATGTTCAAGCATTTGTTCAGGCTCTGGTTAGGATCAAGCCTGTTTACAGACCTTTAACTCCTCCCTGGAGTCTAAATCTAGTTCTTTCAGTTCTTCAAGGGGTTCCGTTTGAACCTTTACATTCCATAGATATTAAGTTACTATCTTGGAAAGTTTTGTTTTTGGTTGCTATTTCTTCTGCTAGAAGAGTTTCAGAGTTATCTGCTCTGCAGTGTTCTCCGCCCTATCTGGTGTTCCATGCAGATAAGGTGGTTTTGAGTACTAAGCCTGGTTTTCTTCCGAAAGTTGTTTCTAACAAAAATATTAACCAGGAGATAGTTGTACCTTCTTTGTGTCCGAATCCAGTTTCAAAGAAGGAACGTTTGTTACACAATTTGGACGTTGTCCGTGCTCTAAAGTTCTATTTAGAGGCTACTAAAGATTTCAGACAAACATCTTCCTTGTTTGTTGTTTATTCTGGTAAAAGGAGAGGTCAAAAAGCGACTGCTACCTCTCTTTCCTTTTGGCTTAAAAGCATTATCCGATTGGCTTATGAGACTGCCGGATGGCAGCCTCCTGAAAGAATCACAGCTCACTCCACTAGGGCTGTGGCTTCCACATGGGCCTTCAAGAACGAGGCTTCTGTTGACCAGATATGTAAGGCAGCGACTTGGTCTTCACTGCACACTTTTGCCAAATTTTACAAATTTGATACTTTTGCTTCTTCGGAGGCTATTTTTGGGAGAAAGGTTTTGCAAGCTGTGGTGCCTTCCGTTTAGGTAACCTGATTTGCTCCCTCCCTTCATCCGTGTCCTAAAGCTTTGGTATTGGTTCCCACAAGTAAGGATGACGCCGTGGACCGGACACACCAATGTTGGAGAAAACAGAATTTATGCTTACCTGATAAATTACTTTCTCCAACGGTGTGTCCGGTCCACGGCCCGCCCTGGTTTTTTAATCAGGTCTGATGAATTATTTTCTCTAACTACAGTCACCACGGTACCATATGGTTTCTCCTATATATATTTCCTCCTGTCCGTCGGTCGAATGACTGGGGTGGGCGGAGCCTAGGAGGGACTATATGGCCAGCTTTGCTGGGACTCTTTGCCATTTCCTGTTGGGGAAGAGAATATCCCACAAGTAAGGATGACGCCGTGGACCGGACACACCGTTGGAGAAAGTAATTTATTAGGTAAGCATAAATTCTGTTTTGTCACAGGACTCACAGAAATTCTGCAATGAGTTTACAATATATCATAATGAACTGGTCTATGAATCATAATACATTTATCTTTAAAAAAATGCAATATGTGTTCTTTTTGTGTGTTTGAGAATACAGTGTGTAAAATATGTCTTCTAGATATCCCTCCTTCCTTGTATTTCTCATAACAAACTTCTGAACACACACAGACATTCAGATTACCAAACAATTTTTGATTCCTAGATAAACTTAAAAATATAGTTTTAACAAATTATGCTATAAAATACCAATATAACTCTGTGTATATATATATATATATATATATATATATATATATATATATATATAAAGTTCCTTTCTTTATAAATACATTATATATGTATTTTCAAAGTGGAATATACTTGCAAATGCAAATAGCGGATGTTTTGCCCAAGAGCACAAGCAATGTGGTTTACAAGTGCTTTATATTAAATATATATATTTATATATATATATATATATATATATATATATATATTATATATATATATATATATATATATATATATATATATATATATATATATATATATATATATATATATAGGCAGGTTTGAGCCATTTTACCATTATTTAAAGGGATACTAATTACTAAACCATAGGTTTTTACAAGCCCTGGCTTGTGAACATTTAATTTGGAAATGCAGCGGGAAAAACAGTCATATTACTCCATGACCAAAAAATGTTATTGCCAAAAAGGCCTAAATTATGTGGGGCAGCAGGATTTGGAGTGCCTAGGGCAGCACAAAACCTAAATACGCCACTGAATAGCAGCGATATGGATAGTGTGATACCGCTAATTTTTTTGCATTATTTACGCACTCAGTTTAGCGCACAACTTGTAATTTTGCCGACAATACTGTTGTTACCTGAAAATCTTCTTTAGCATTAGCTTGATTAAACTTCTTAGTACACTTATGCCCATGATGCTCAACACAAACCCCACTAGCACTACATAGAAAAATATACTGTGAGCACTTAAGATTTAAGCATTAAGTGATACCTAACCTATTACATTACTAAGCAATATATATATTTGTTTCTACATTTTTTCCCCTTAGACAGGAAGGGCAGCTGTTACAATTCCATTTTGATTTAAATCAGCAATATCATTATTCACTAGACTTTCTTTTTGCTTTTTTTTGTTGATATTCACTTTACTTATAGAACCGTTGGCGGAGATAATTAGAAAGGACAATAGAATTAAGGGAGTTAAAGTACACAGTATTGAACAAAAAACATCTCTTTTTGCCGAAGATCTCACAGTGTCCATAGTAGACAGGCTTGACTCTCTCCAGACACTTTTTAAACTCCTACTCACCTTTAGGTTGATACGTTTTTACAAATTTATTTTACTAAAACAGAAGCCTACTCCATTAATGTTCTGGAACAAGAGTTCGTGGAACTTAAGTGACTCTTCCTATTTTAATTGGTCCTCTCAACGGAGTAAACATCTCGGCATCTTCCTCTCATGTAATATTTCCACTATTATAGAATCCATCCTGTATCTACTATTACATATCTTTCAAATAGTGTTGATAAATGGAATGTACCTTGCCTGTCCTGGCTTGGCCGGGTGGCAGCTATTAAGATGAACTTGTTACCGAAACTAACCTATCTAATTGGGTCCTTACCTATTCCTATACCCAAATCTTTAATAGTAAAGTTTCATCAGACTTGTTACAAGTTTGTATGGAGGAACAAATGGCCAAGAGTGGTGACAAGGATTCTCCAACAATCATTCCCTAATGGGGGCGTGGGCCCCCCAAACTTAGGCTTATACCATGAAGCATCTAGTTTGGCACAGATTCTTCCGTGGAATGTTCACTCTTTTAATAGTAAATAGTGGATCATTGAACAGGTATCATTGCCTAAAGAGTTATCCCTTATAGATCTTATATGTGTCCTAAACATGACAGATCTCATTATGATTTTCAAAACCCTATAATCCCTTTTTTTATTAAAATTTCTGGGACAAAATTCACTCCCTCCCACAAATTGTACCACACCCCTCACATATTCATCCAATATCCAGCTTACTTGGGGCACTAAGGGACTCTCACCTGACTTTAATGAAGGGTGCATGGTATTAACTTTTTATCTGAACTCTTTCCCAAGGTGTGGCTATGTATGCTTTTCCAGCCATTTAGCCCTTCCCAGTTACTGCAATTCCATTTCTCTTGTAAGGTGTATCCAGTCCACGGATTCATCCATTACTTGTGGGATATTCTCCTTCCCAACAGGAAGCTGCAAGAGGATCACCCACAGCAGAGCTGTCCATATAGCTTCTCCTCTAACTGCCACCCCCAGTCATTCTCTTGCAGCTCTCGACAAGAAAGGAAGTATCAAGAGAGAAGTGGTGAATTAGTGTAGTTTATCTTCAATCAAAAGTTTGTTATTTTTAAACGGTACCGGCGTTGTAATGTTTTTACCTCAGGCAGAAATTAGAAGAAGAGTTTTGCCTGAGGTTTTTGATGATCTTAGCAGGTTGTAACTAAGGTCCACTGCTGTTCTCACACATAACTGAAGAGTATGGGAAAACTTCAGCTGGGGGAAAGGCCTGCAGAATTAACTGCTCTGAGGTATGTTCAGTATATTTTGTTCTAGAGAGGTGATAAGGTCTAGAAAATGCTGACAGTGACTGATATATTTAAGGTAAGCCTGATTGCAGTGATTGAACAAACGACTGGCATCATGCTTGCAGTAAAGGGTAATATTCATGTTACTTACTCTTATGGCTTATTATGTAAAACGTTTGCATGATATATAAAGAACATTTTTTACTGAGGGTGATAAATCTTTATTTGGGGCCTAGTTTTCCACATGGCTGACTAGATTTCTCCTAGGAGTAGTTATTTGTGGCCCTTTCACTTTGAGTGCATTGTGGGAGGGGCCTATTTTCGCGCTCTAATTGCGCAGTAGTTTTTACATTCTGAGACATCCAGCTTCCCTGAAGGAGTCCCCTGACATATTGGACCTCTGTAAAGGGTTTTTGTGCCTACAAAAGTCGTTTTATGGGAAGGTAGGAGCCACAGTAGAGCTGTGGCAGTTTGCTTGTGACTGTTATAACGGTTTTACCATTTTTTTGCTTTGTTTTTGAGCCTGAGGCTTAATCATCCATTTGCAAGTGGGTGCAATGCTATTTTAGTCTATTATACACACTGTAAAAATTTCGTAGAGTTAACTGCTTTTTTTCACTGTTTTGCAGTTTTTGTGTTTGTTTTTTTCCTTAAAGGCACAGTACCGTTTTTTATATTCTGCTTTTTCACATTAATTAAAGTGTTTTCCAAGCTTGCTGGTCTCATTACTAGTCTGTTAAACATGTCTGACATAGAGGAAACTCCTTGATCATTATGTTTAGAAGCCATTGTGGAACCCCCTCTTAGAATGTGTACCAAATGCACTGATCTTACTATAAGTTATAAAGACCATATTCTGGCTATTAAAAGATTTATCACCAGAGGAAATTGACAAGGGGGAAGTTATGCCGACTAACTCTCCCCACGTGTCAGAGCCTATAACTCCCACTCAATGGACGCCAAGTACATCTAGCGCGCCCATTGCGTATACTTTACAAGACATGGCGGCAGTTATAAATCATACCCTTACAGAGGTATTGTCCAAACTGCCAGGGTTACAAGGAAAGCGAGACAGCTCTGGGGCTAGAACAAATACAGAGCTCTCTGACGCTTTAGTAGCTATGTCTGATATACCCTCACAATGTGCAGAAGCCGAAGAAGGAGAGCTTCTATCTGTGGGTGATTTTTCTGACTCAGGGAAAACACTTCAACCTGATTCTGATATGTCTACATTTAAATGTAAGCTTGAACACCTCTGCATGTTGCTCAGGGAGGTTTTAGCAACTCTGGATGATTGTGACGCCATTGTAGTCCCAGAGAAATTGTGTAAATTGGATAAATACTATGCAGTGCCTGTTTACACTGATGTTTTTCCAATACCTAAGAGGTTTTCAGAAATTATTACTAAGGAATGGGATAGACCAAGTGTGCCGTTCTCTCCCCCTCCTGTTTTTAAAAAGATGTTTCCTATAGATGCCGCTACACGGGACTTGTGGCAAACGGTCCCTAAGGTGGAGGGAGCAGTCTCTACCCTAGCGAAGCATACAACTATCCCTGTCGAGGACAGTTGTGCTTTTCTAGATCCAATGGACAAAAATTAGAGGGTTACCTTAAGAAAATTTTTATTCAACAAGGTTTTATTCTCCAGCCCCTTGCATGCATTGCCCCTGTCACTGCTGCTGTGGCCTTCTGGTTTGAGTCTCTAGAACAGGCTCTACAGGTAGAAACCCCATTGGATGATATCCTTGACAAGCTTAAAGCTCTTAAGCTAGCCAATTGTTTTGTTTCTGACGCCGTTGTTCATTTAACCAAGCTAACGGCTAAAAACTCAGGTTTTGCAATTCAGGCGCGTAGGGCGCTATGGCTTAAATCCTGGTCAGCTGACGTTACTTCAAAGTCTAAGCTTCTCAACATTCCCTTCAAGGGGCAGACCCTATTTGGGCATGGACTGAAGGAGATCATTTCTGATATTACTGGAGGAAAAGGTCACGCCTTTCCTCAGGATAGGTCCAACAAATTAAGGACCAAACAGTCTAATTTTCATTCCTTTCGAAACTTCAAGAGTAGCACAGCTTCAACTTCCTCTAATACAAAACAAGAGGGAAATTTTGCCCAGTCCAAGCCGGTCTGGACACCTAACCCGGCTTGGAACAAAGGAAAGCAGGCTCAAAAACCTGCTGCTGCCTCTAAGACAGCATGAAAGATCAGCCCCCGATCCGGAAACGGATCTAGTAGGGGGCAGACTTTCTCTCTTCGCCCAGGCTTGGGCAAGAGATGTCCAGGATCCCTGGGCGTTGGAAATTTTGTCCAAGGGATATCTTCTGGACTTCAAAGCTTCTTCCCCAAAAGGGAGATTTCATCTCTCACAATTATCTGCAAACCAGATAAAAAGAGAGGCATTCTTACATTGTGTTCAAGACCTCCTAGTTATGGGGGTGATCCACCCAGTTCCGCAGGAGGAACAGGGGCAGGGCTTCTATTCAAATCTGTTTGTAGTTCCCAAGAAAGAGGGAACTTTCAGACCAATCTTAGATCTCAAGATCCTAAACAAATTTCTCAGGGTCCCATCCTTCAAGATGGAGACTATTCGAACCATCCTACCTATGATCCAGGAGGGTCAATATATGACTACCGTGGACTTAAAGGATGCTTATCTTCACATTCCGATACACAGAGATCATCATCGGTTTCTCAGGTTCGCCTTTCTAGACAGGCATTACCAGTTTGTGGCTCTTTCCTTTGGGTTAGCTACGGCATTAAGAATCTTTACGAAGGTTCTAGGGTCACTCCTAGTGGTCCTAAGGCCACGGGGTATAGCAGTAGCCCCTTACCTAGACAACATTCTGATACAGGCGTCGAATTTTCAAATTGCCAGGTCCCATACGGACATTGTGCTGGCATTCCTGAGGTCTCATGGGTGGAAAGTGAACGAAGAAAAGAGTTCTCTATCCCCTCTCACAAGAGTTTCCTTCCTAGGAACTCTGATAGATTCTGTAGAAATGAAGATTTACCTGACAGAGGCCAGGTTGTCAAAACTTCTAAATTCCTGCCGTGTTCTTTATTTTACTTCTCGCCCTTCAGTGGCTCAGTGTATGGAAGTAATCGGCTTAATGGTAGCGGCAATGGACATAGTGCCGTTTGCCCGCCTACATCTCAGGCCGCTGCAACTTTGCATGCTCAGTCAGTGGAATGGGGATTACACAGATTTGTCCCTTCTACTAAATCTGGATCAAGAGACCAGAGATTCTCTTCTCTGGTGGCTATCTCGGGTCCATCTGTCCAAGGGTATGACCTTCCGCAGGCCAGATTGGACATTAGTAATGACAGATGCCAGCCTTCTGGGCTGGGGTGCAGTCTGGAACTCCCTGAAGGCTCAGGACTCGTGGACTCAGGAGGAGGCACTCCTTCCGATAAACATTCTGGAACTAAGAGCGATATTCAATGCTCTTCAGGCTTGGCCTCAGCTTGCTGCGGTCAGGTTCATCAGATTTCAGTCAGACAATATCATGACTGTAGCCTACATCAACCATCAAGGGGGAACAAGGAGTTCCCTAGCAATGTTGGAGGTTTCAAAAATAATTCTATGGGCAGAGGTTCACTCTTGCCATCTATCAGCTATCCATATCCCAGGAGTAAAGTCGGCAGACTTGTCATCCGGGGGAGTGGGAACTCCATCCGGAGGTGTTTGCACAGTTGATTCAACTTTGGGGCAAACCAGAACTAGATCTCATGGCGTCTCGTCAGAACGCCAAGCTTCCGTGTTACGGATCCAGGTCCAGGGATCCCAAGGCAGCACTGATAGATGCTCTAGCAGCGCCTTGGTCCTTCAACCTGGCTTATGTGTTTCCACCATTTCCTCTGCTCCCTCGTCTGATTGCCAAGATCAAGCAGGAGAGAGCTTCAGTGATTTTGATAGCACCTGCGTGGCCACTCAGGACTTGGTATGCAGATCTGGTGGACATGTCATCCCTTCCACCGTGGACTCTGCCGCTGAGGCAGGACCTTCTACTTCAGGGTCCTTTTAACCATCCAAATCTAATTTCTCTGCATCTGACTGCTCTGTCTATTCTTTTGCACAAGCGTCTGGCGGATGTTCCAGACGTTCAGGCGTTTTGTCAGGCTTTAGTTAGAATCAAGCCTGTGTTTAAACCTGTTGCTCTGCCATGGAGTTTAAATTTAGTTCTTAAAGTTCTTCAAGGGGTTCCGTTTGAACCTCTGCATTCCATAGATATCAAGCTTTTATCTTGGAAAGTTCTGTTTTTGGTAGCTATCTCTTTGGCTTGAAGAGTTTCAGAGTTAACTGCCTTACAGTGTGATTCCCCTTATCTGATCTTCAATGCAGATAAGGTAGTTTTGCGTACCAAACCTGGGTTTCTTCCTAAGGTAGTATCTAATAAGAATATCAATCAGGAGATTGTTGTTCCGTCACTGTGTCCTAATCCTTCTTCAAAGAAGGAACGTCTATTACATAATCTTGACGTGGTTCGTGCTTTAAAGTTTTATTTACAAGCTACTAAGAATTTTCGTGAAACATCGGCATTGTTTGTTGTCTACTCTAGACAGAGGAGAGGCCAAAAGGCTTCAGCAACTTCTCTTTCTTTTTGGTTAAGAAGTATAATCCGCTTATCTTATGAGACTGCTGGCCAGCAGCCTCCTGAAAGAATTACAGCTCATTCCACTAGAGCGGTGGCTTCCACATGGGCTTTTAAAAATGAGGCTTCTGTTGAACAGATTTGTAAGGCGGCGACTTGGTCTTCGCTTCATACTTTTTCTAAATTCTACAAATTTGATACTTTTGCTTCTTCGGAGGTTATTTTTGGGAGAAAGGTCTTACATGCAGTGGTGCCTTCCATTTAAGCGCCTGCCTTGTCCCTCCCTTCATCCGTGTCCTATAGCTTTGGTATTGGTATCCCACAAGTAATGGATGAATCCGTGGACTGGATACACCTTATAAGAGAAAACAAAATTTATGCTTACCTGATAAATTTATTTCTCTTGTGGTGTATCCAGTCCACGGCCCGCCCTGTCATTTTAAGGCAGGTTTTTTTTATTTTTAAACTACAGTCACCACTGCACCCTATAGTTTCTCCTTTCTCTTGCTTGTCTTCGGTCGAATGACTGGAGGTGGCAGTTAGGGGAGGAGCTATATGGACAGCTCTGCTGTGGGTGATCCTCTTGCAGCTTCCTGTTAGGAAGGAGAATATCCCACAAGTAATGGATGAATCCGTGGACTGGAAACACCACAAGAGAAATAAATTTATCAGGTAAGCATAAATTTTGTTTTTTGGAGATTAAGGAGTCTCCTGAAATCCTGGGGATCCTTAGATTCTCAACTCCATCCACTTACTGAGTGGGAGCAAAGGTGGATCATAGGACGACCAACACCTTGAGCAATTTCATACATTCTCTATTGGGATAAATCTTTACATTTTACAGCTGACCCAGATGAATGATCCAGGGCAGCATCTCTCACAAAAAGTGCCCTACACTGTGTAACTCTATTAGGTATCTTCCTCTATTATAATTATACAAAATCTCTTCCATTAATTCTCCTTAATGTTAGCGGAACTTCAGCATGGTTGGCTCTCCAGCCCATTTCTGGATTGCTGTATTTCGCAAATGTTCTAAAGCAGGATTATCAACTCCAAATACAACCCAGACTGCACTATTCCACCTAGACCTGAAGCACCTGTCACTGCCAGATAGGCTTTTCTGCATTTATCCAGATAGGCTTTTCTGCATTTATCTTTTTACAGCGGTAAAATTATCTATTGCCAGACAATTAAAAAAACAACCAAACCATCATGGAAAGAGATTTCCAATATAGTGCCAGATTACAAGTGGAGCGCAAATAAACGCTTCTGCTTGAGTGTGCATTGTGTTAGAAGATTTTTGTGCTTGTTGGCTTGCCCTCATATTTTTAGTTGAAAGTGTACTGTTTTCGCTCTCGTGCTAACCCGCACTAATCATGTAATTCCTCCATAGAAGTCAATGGAGAAAAAACCCTACCACCCCACTCTCGTGCAAACCGAATTGCATATTCATTGGCGCTAGCCTGACATGAAAATATCAATATTTCACTTTTCAATGTTCTGCACATACAAGAATATGTTCTATGTATTCATAAATACATGTTTCTACTTATATCTGATGGTATATATATATATATATATATATATATATATATATATACTTATATAAAAAAATATTGACACCCCTGCATTTCTGTCAGATGATGCACCACTTCGCCCAGAAAATTGTTGGAATTACAAATGTTTAGGCATTCTCGTGTTTATTTATTTTTTTTGGTTGTATTGATATGACACCAAAAAAGTGGAGAGAAAAAAAGCAAAATCTGACACATTCTACGCAAAACTCCAAATAAGGACTGGACAAAAAATTGGCACCTTTTCTAAATTGTAAGAAATAATTGTATTCCAAGTTTGTGGTGCTCCTGTAATTTGTAATTAAACTCACCTGTTTGAATTAACAGGTGCTGACAATATAGAAATCACACTGTCAACCAGTTAAAATGGTGAAAAATTTACTCAACCTTGTCTGAGGATTTGAGAACAAAAATTGTGGAAAACCATGGACAATCTCAAGGTTACAAGTCTATCTCCAGAGATCTTAATGTTCCTCTGTCCACTGTGCACAAAATTGTTAAGAAGTTTATACCCATGATACAGTAGCTAATCTCCCTGGACGTGGACAAAAGAGAAAAATTTAACAAAGATTGCAACAATTAATTGTTTGATTGGTGGATAATGAACCTCGACTTCTAGACAACGTCAAGCTCACCTTCAGGCACAGGGTACAAATGTGTCAGCTTGCACTATACGTCGCCATCTGAATGAAAAGGGACACTATGGTAGGAGACCTAGGAGGACCTCACTACTGACACAGAAACATAAAAAATCCAGATTAGACAAAACAAAATAACAGCTTTTTGGTAAAGCCCATCATTCTACTGTTTTCAGAAAAAGAAATGATGCTTTTAAAGAAAAGTATACTGTCACTGATTATCACTGATGTTTTAGGATTGCTTTGCTGCTTCAGACACTAGATGTCTTGACTGTGTGCATGGCATTATAAAATATGAAGACTACCAAAGAATTATGTGGTGCAATGTAGGTAGGGCCCAGTGTCAGAAAGTTGGGTCTCCGTCACAGGTCATTGGTCTTACAGCAGGTCAAAGACCCAAAGCACACATCAAAAAGCACCCCGATATGGTTTAAGACAAAGCGCTGGAGAGTACTGAACTGGTCAGCAATGAGTCCAGATCTCATTCCCATAGAGCACCTGTGGAGAGATCTCACAACAGCAGTTGGGATAAGCATCCCTTCAATTCTGAGACTGGAGCAGTTGGTGAAAGAAGAGTGGTCCAAAATGCCATTATAGAGGTATAAGAAACTCATTGCTGGTTACAGGAAACTATTGATTTCAGTTAGGGTGCCAATATTTTTTTCCAGTCTATTTTTGGAGTTTTGCGTGGAATGTGTCAGATTTGGCATTTTTTCTCCACTTTTTTTGTGTCATACCAACCATACTACCATTATATTATACTATGTTGACACTCACATACAGTAAATAAAATCACGCCAACAACAATGGTAGTTAAATAACAATATACATACAAGTCATCAATTGCAATAATATTTAGTCTCTAAAACAGATAGAACATGAACAAACCTGTATACCTATAGAGAACTATTCGTGACAAAATAAATTTGCTACTTTATATACAAGAATGGGAAATCAATTTTAACATCAAAATCTACTTCTTAAAATTAAGATTAAATTTAATGTATACACGAATACCCATTTTTGGAGTTTTGCATGGAATGTGTCAGATTTGGCTTTTTTCTCTCCACTTTTTTTTGTGTCATACCAATACAAACAAATGAAATAAACATGAGAATGCCTAAACATTTGTAATTACAACAATTTTCTGGGCGAAGGGGTGAGAGAGAGAGATAGAGAGAGAGATTCAAACCCTTGGACTATGGCTCCTACCTGTTGTTGTCTCTTCAGCGTTGACACATTCAGAGGGAATGGTCATGTGATTGGTGCAAGGAGACCCGGTGGTAAATTAGAAAGGAAAAAAAATACTCCGCACTCAAATAAGCAAGTGTTCTCCATATGCCATAACTTCAAAAATGTATTTGGACATCTAAAAACATAGGATCCATAGAAAAATAACAAAACAAGTGAAACAAACACTTGTAGCAAGCCGCACACGTTTCATGGTCCTCCCAGCCCTGTATGTTAATCTCTCAAGTGAGCACCTTTTTAAAGGTGTATAATTACGTTAACTCCTTACTTCACTTAAAGGCATATTACAATGACTGCAAGTTTTTACTCTTAAATGCACATTATATTATACTATGTTGACACTCACATACAGTAAATAAAATCACGCCAACAACAATGGTAGTTAAATAACAATATACATACAAGTCATCAATTGCAATAATATTTAGTCTGTAAAACGGATAGAACATGAACAAACCTGTATACCTATAGAGAACTATTCGTGACAAAATAAATTTGCTACTTTATATACAAGAATGGAAAATAAATTTTAACTTCAAAATCTACTTCTTAAAATTAAGATTAAATTTAATGTATACACAAATACCCATTGGACTCTAATAAAAAAGATTAGTGTGCATATGGGAGTTAAGACCTAATGGAGATCTGGTATTCAAATGAAATATCCAATAGACCTAATTTTGATCCAAAAGTCTTTCACAGTCGCCCCCTCTAATGGGCCTTGGTATAAAATCAATACCCTGTATTTGAATTAAGTTAGTATCTGATCCATGAAGGTCTCTAAAGTGTCTACCTACAAGTGTCTGTCTCCGGATCGTCAATAGATCTCAAATGTTGTAGGAATCTATATTTCATGGATCTCTTAGTGCGCCCTGTGTACTGTTTACCACATGCTTTACATGTTAAAAGATAAATCACGTGTAGTGTTGCAATTAATACGATATTTAATTCTGTGACATAGTTACACAGTTTTACATCTCGCAGCCCTGCATTTGTAACAGCCTTTCTTTTTTTGTCAGCCAAGTATGTTTAATATCAAGTCTAGGAATCATTGATGGGGCTAACACATTTCCAATAGTTTTTGCTTTTCTTGACACAAAATTACACCCATTTTGCAATATCTGTTTAAGGACAGAATTGGTAGACATTGATTAATAATTCTGTATACCCTATTGTAGTCTCTACTGTAACCTGTTATAAAACAGGGTCTTCTTCTATCATTAAACTCTTTGTACTTTTTATTTTTACTGTTTTTATTTTTATTCTTTAATAGTGATTCTCGTGATTATCAACTTTGTTTAAGTTAAGGTCCAATACCTTTTGAGTGTAACCCCTATCTTTTAACCTAGTACTAATATCTTTGAGATTTCTGATACAGGTATCCTCTTGGGTACAGTTTCTTTTGGCTCTTATTAACTGTCCTTTAGGGGTCGATTTCAACAAGTGTTTAGGATGACACGAATCATACCTTAAAATGGTGTTACCTGCTATATCTTTCCTAAATAGCTCAAATTCCAGACTTTTTTTAAATCACTTTTTACCTGTAATGATATAGCCAAAAAATGTATCCTATTAGGATCTTGTTCTTTTAAATTTTAAATTCATATTGTTACAATCAATATATTCATGAAAATATTTTAAAGGGACAGTCAAGTCCAAAAAAAACTTTAATGATTTAAATGGAAATGTATTTTTAAACAACTTTCCAATTTACTTTTATCCCCAGTTTTGCTTTGTTCTCTTGGTATTCTTAGTTGAAGGCTAAACCTAGGAGGTTCATATGCTAATTTCTTAGACCTTGAAGACTGCCTCTAATCTGAATGCATTTTGACCACTAGAGGGCATTAGTTCATGTGTTTCATATAGATAACATTGAGCTCATGCACGTGAAGTTACCCTGTAGTGAGCACTGATTGGTTAAAATGCAAGTCTGTCAAAAGAACTGAAATAAGGGGGCAGTCTGCAGAGGCTTAGATACAAGGTAATTACAGAGGTGAAAAACGTATTTCTATAATAGTGTTGGTTATGCAAAACTGGGCAATGGGTAATAAAGGGATTATCTTTCTTTTTAAACAACAAAAAATCTGATTTTGACTGTCCCTTTAACTGTTTGTTCACCTGTACAGGGAGTGTAGAATTATTAGGCAAGTTGTATTTTTGAGGATTAATTTTATTATTGAACAACAACCATGTTCTCAATGAACCCAAAAAACTCATTAATATCAAAGCTGAATATTTTTGGAAGTAGTTTTTAGTTTGTTTTTAGTTATAGCTATTTTAGGGGGATATCTGTGTGTGCAGGTGACTATTACTGTGCATAATTATTAGACAACTTTACAAAAAACAAATATATACCCATTTCAATTATTTATTTTTACCAGTGAAACCAATATAACATCTCAACATTCACAAATATACAGTTCTGACATTCAAAAACAAAACAAAAACAAATCAGTGACCAATATAGCCACCTTTCTTTGCAAGGACACTCAAAAGCCTGCCATCCATGGATTCTGTCAGTGTTTTGATCTGTTCACCATCAACATTGCGTGCAGCAACAACCACAGCCTCCCAGACACTGTTCAGAGAGGTGTACTGTTTTCCCTCCTTGTAAATCTCACATTTGATGATGGACCACAGGTTCTCAATGGGGTTCAGATCAGGTGAACAAGGAGGCCATGTCATTAGATTTTCTTCTTTTATACCCTTTCTTGCCAGCCACGCTGTGGAGTACTTGGACGCGTGTGATGGAGCATTGTCCTGCATGAAAATCATGTTTTTCTTGAAGGATGCAGACTTCTTCCTGTACCACTGCTTGAAGAAGGTGTCTTCCAGAAACTGGCAGTAGGACTGAGAGTTGAGCTTGACTCCATCCTCAACCCTAAAAGGCCCCACAAGCTCATCTTTGATGATACCAGCCCAAACCAGTACTCCACCTCCACCTTGCTGGCGTCTGAGTCGGACTGGAGCTCTCTGCCCTTTACCAATCCAGCCACGGGCCCATCCATCTGGCCCATCAAGACTCACTCTCATTTCATCAGTCCATAAAACCTTAGAAAAATCAGTCTTGATACAATTACCTACCTATCCTACATAAGATTAGGAAAGACTTTGATTCCTGGCAAGCTCGCCCCATCTCCTGGTGGGGCAGGATCCAGTCGGTTAAGATGACTACCCTCCCTCAGATCCTATACATCCTACAAGCTGCACCAGTTCACTTGCTGGTTACATACTTGAATCAACTCCAGGCTTTGATAAACTCCTTCATATGGGGGAACGTTAAACCCCGGATAAGCAAAAGAGTTTTAGTAAAACCACTGGGAGAGGGAGGATTGGGAGTTCCCTTGATCTCTCAATATTATAGCGCAGTAACACTACAAAGAGTGTGGGAATGGCATGACCGTTCCTCCACTAAGGCATGGGCCACCATAGACTCCTTTCTCTTGGAAACACCTACCATAGGCCCACTTTGTTGGATCTCACACAGATGCAGACCCGTACACGCCAGGACTTCACTGTTATACTCCCACATCTTCCGTACATGGGACTTAGTTAGAACCAAGGTTAAGGGGATATCGTCGTTTACTTCTCCTATGTCCCCAATACCGATAAATGCAGAATTCAGTGGCGGGATAGTCCCACAGACACCAGGCCATATAGGCACAACTGTAACAATCCCCTTCGCGTGCCTGACTAACAGAGGGGCCCTGAAACCAAGAACACAACTAACAGACACTGTCGGAGGGGCCTTTTCTCATTGGCTTAAATACGCTCAACTGACCCACTTACTGAGAACCTCACCCCACAAACAAGACCTCCTGAGAGAAATGACACGCTTTGAACGTTTCTGCCTTGAAGGAGAGGTCCCTAAGGGGTCCCTATCGATGGTTAAAAAACTGATGGACATGTCCCTTACACTACCACCCTCGTCATACGACTCACATTGGCAGACTGAATTAGACCTCCCTATTTCCAAAGAGCAGTGGGAAAATATTTTTTACCACTCCTCCAAGTCTTCATCATCCCCCAGGATACTGGAGATGAATCACAAAATTCTGTACCGGTGGTACCTTACCCCAGTTAGGCTTAAGCATATTTATCCTAGCTCCAACGCGACTTGCTGGAGGGGATGTGGGTCTCCTGGCACGATGGCCCATATTTGGTGGCAGTGCCCGAAGCTGCTTCCCTTCTGGGAGGGCATCATTAGTCACATGAGAATAGTCTTTGGGGATCAATTTAACCTATCACCTCTCACAGCTCTTTTTAGCTACAACCCGGGCAAAATGTGTAAAATTAGATGGAAACTCCTACAAACCTGCCTTAATAGTGCCAGATTACTCATCGCCCGAAAGTGGAAGTCCACAGGTGTGCCCACTGTTCAGGAGTGGCTACTTAACACGTCTGAAATTCTCTCTGTGGAAGAATACTCTTATTTTAAGAGTGGTTGTCTGCCCCTACATCATAACATCCAGTTCTACTGGCAAACATTACTACATGCTCCCATAAGGCCACCTTAGATGGCAAAACAACATGAACATTAACTAACCTATTTCACACACCCGGGCTGACCCTTTCCCTCCCCCTCCCCCCCCCTCCCTTCTCCCCCCCCCTCCCCCTCCCTCCTCTCCTCTCCCCCCCCCCTCCCCCTCCCCCCCCCCTCCTCCCTTACAATATCTGGAATGATGGTTCAACAGTCTTTGAGTTTGAATTTTGCAAAACTTGTGATGATTTCTCATAAAAGTATAGTATGATTACCCACCTGCTCAGTAAGCATATATTGAACACAAATGGACATTTAAGTGAACAGCCTAAGTATTGGGCAACAGACTTGACCACTCCTCCCACTCTCTGGCAGAAGATATCTCTGTGCTTGCCCCTTATTCCCCCTTCCCCCTTGAACTTACTTGTCACATTTGTCTATGTGTGGTATGATTTTCTGTACTATGTTTATTATTACTCAATAAAACTTTATTAAACACAAAAAAAAAAAGAAAAAAAAAAGAAAAATCAGTCTTGAGATATTTCTTGGCCCAGTCTTGACGTTTCAGCTTGTGTGTCTTGTTCAGTGGTGGTCGTCTTTCAGCCTTTCTTACCTTGGCCATGTCTCTGAGTATTGCACAACTTGTGCTTTTGGGCACTCCAGTGATGTTGCAGCTCTGAAATATGGCCAAACTGGTGGCAAGTGGCATCTTGGCAGCTGCACGCTTGACTTTTCTCAGTTCATGGGCAGTTATTTTGCGCCTTGGTTTTTCCACACGCTTCTTGCGACCCTGTTGACTATTTTGAATGAAACGCTTGATTGTTCGATGATCACGCTTCAGAAGCTTTGGAATTTTAAGAGTGCTGCATCCCTCTGCAAGATATCTCACTATTTTTGACTTTTCTGAGCCTGTCAAGTCCTTCTTTTGACCCATTTTGCCAAAGGAAAGGAAGTTGCCTAATAATTATGCACACCTGATATAGGGTGTTGATGTCATTAGACCACACCCCTTCTCATTACAGAGATGCACATCACCTAATATGCTTAATTGGTAGTAGGCTTTCGAGCCTATACAGCTTGGAGTAAGACAACATGCATAAAGAGGATGATGTGGTCAAAATACTCATTTGCCTAATAATTCTGCACACAGTGTATTCCACACCACCAACAGGTCATCAATGTATCTGCCAAAAATATAATATTCTCCCTGAAGGGATTACTAACCCCAAAGACATGAAACAATTTCCAAAACCCCATAACGGGGTTTGCATATGAGGGTGCACATTTTGCCCCCATAGCAGTTCCACGTCTTTGGAGATAGTAATACCCTTCAAACATAAAAAAAAATACTGCTTACTCTATAAATTGTATCAGGAGTTTCTTAAGATCCCTGTTATATTTAGAAAAATTATAAAAACAACCTCAATAGCTTTGACCCCCAATGGTGTGGAATGGAGGTATACAAGGATGAAACATCAATAGCAACCAATCTATATTCCTTTTTCCATTCCAACTTTTCAACTTTATTTATTAAAGAAGTAGTGTTCTGAATATATCCATACAAATCCCTTACTTTTGGTTGCAAGTATAAATCTACCAATTCTAACAGTTTCTCATTGAGAGAGTCTATTCCAGTGATGATCGGTCTCCTTGGGGGGTATTTACCATCTTTATGCAATTTAGGCAAATAATGAAAGATTGGTACAACCGGATTCTCTGCTAGAATAGACTCTCCCAATGCTACAGAGAGAACTCCTTAGTCCACAAACGTATCCAACAAATCTTTCAATATTGTTTGATATCTGATAATGGAATCAGAAATGAGGCGCATATAGACATCTTTATCTGAAAGTTGCCTCATTGACTCCGCAATACAATCAGCCCTATCAAGCACCACAATTTCCCTCCCTTGTCAATATTATGCTTGCCTGATAAATTAATCCCCACATTCTCACAAAATCCCTCAGTAATACATATGGCTAAGTACAGGAGGAAAACTAGAAATGCAGGAAAGGACAAAGCAGGATAGATAAACTATAAAACATGTCATGTGTATTTTTTTTCATAAGAAAGTGAGTTTCGACAAGATCATCACATGTGGCCTTAAAACCAAGCAGTGAAGTCGACTAGACCACCATGAAATCGGGTTGGCAATATAGGAAAGGCAGGATTTTCTACTTAAAATTTAGTATAAATAGATAAAGAAGACCAAGTAGCTTTCCGGCAGATTTGTTCCTTAAATTTCTCTTTATGAGTATTGAGCAGTAATATGCTCAGGTGGAACCTTACAGATTAAGCCTTAATTCAGGCACCCAAAGTAATTGCTGTAAGCTTTTGGCCATTGCCAGGTCCAGAAAAAATGTACAAAGAGAAGAGACAAAGAGAGTCTAAATGATTTTATAGTTTCTATATAGAATTTAAGTGCCCTGACAACTTAAAGATTGTACAGAAGTTGTTTCATCAAGTTTTAGGAGAGATACACAAAAAGGGGCCCTAATTTCTTCATTCATAGTTTCCATAGAGACTACCTAAAGAATGAAGGAATAACTGATCCCTAGTAACAGCCTTCTCTTTATGAAAACTCAAGAAAGGAGGATTGCAGAACTAGCTGAATAAATGGCTAACAGGTAGAGAACTGCCCAATATAACAGTTGAAAATCCAACCCATGCATCAGTTCAAATAAAGGGGCTTGAAGTACCCTCAAAACCAAATTAAAACTCCAAGAAGGATTAACTGCACAAACAACAAGCTTAATTTAAATCAAAAACTGTACAAATGTTCTGAACTTCAGGAATGTTAGTTCTTTTCCTGTGATAGAAAACAGACAAGCCAGAAATTTGTCCTTTAAGAGAAATAGATAATATTCCCTTCTCTAAACTGTCTGGTAAACACCAAAGAACTCTTGAAATGCGAAAGGAATACCAATGATATCCTCTCCCAGTAACCATTCCAAAAAGGTTTTTTTTACAGTGAATTAGTGTATCAATAATCTTTTCAGACAGGCCTCTGTTGGACAAGGTCAGGTGTTCAATTGACAGGCCATCAAGGCTAAAGTTTTAAGATCTTGAAAGGGGACGATTATCCCCTGAGAGGAGGAAGTTCTGCCTGGCCAAGTCAGAGCAATCAGAATCAATGAAGCATGTTCCTACTTTATTTTTGCTATAACTCTAGATAGCAGCATAAACAGAGGAAAGATGTACATTAGCTTGAATGACCATGGAGCCAGTAGGGCAATAACTCATTCTGACTGAGGATCTCAAGACCTGGCATAATAACAGGGAAGCTTGTGATTCAAGCAAGAAGCCATGACTTCTATCTCTGATAAGCAGCCACGTCAACCTGGTGAGGGCACTGATGACTGAGAAATTCCACCTCATACATTGATGGTATTCCCTCCATTTGACAATCTGTGACACTTCTTTTATCACCAGGGAACTCCGAGTATGCCACTTCTGTGACACTGTCTGAAATTGTATGATTAAATATATATGATTTTGCCTTTGATTGGGCCAACTCTGTAGGGCCCTGACATTTGCAGGTAGCTCCAGAATGTTTATAGGTAGCCTCACCTCCTTAGGAGATCTAACCCCAATCCCTCAGAGACACCTAGACTGCCCCCATCCCAGTAGGCTGGCATCTGTCATGATTACTGTCCAGACTGGCCAAAGGAATAGGCCCCCTTGACAAGAGCTTGTTGCGTCTTCCACATAAATACTGTCTTGTCTCCTGATCCAGAAAACCCTTCTGAAACTGATCCAAATAATCTCTTTTCCTCTGCCAAAGACAGAAGAGATAGCTTTGAAGGCCTCAGAAGAAATCTGGCAAATGGAACTGTATTTGATGCATCCATCATCAGACCCACCACTTCTATGCTTTGAGCAGCAGAAAGAAGAAAAGTCGAGCACAGGCCTGTTGCAGTTTGGTCCTGCTTTGATCTGTCAGAGACTGTATCATAGACACTGAGGGCCAAATTATTCAAACTTCACCAGGTTAGACATGAAAAAACACTCTTACACTTGCAGGGGCTTCTCCAAAGCTTAGGTTAGAATATGGTGACACCCTCTGCTTCATGTAAACTATACCATTAAACATATTTCTTTAATACTTAAACAAATTTAAAAAATAAATAAAACTACATCTGCATATTATTTTCAGGTTAATCCTTGCTTTGAATACATAATGCCCCTTTAAGTAATTAATTTGCCATAATGTATCCAATACATTTTCTATATTTATGCTTTATTAATGCAAAATTCTCTGAATGAGTTTAAGTTTAAAAAAAAATCACTGCAGCAAGTAATATCACATTAGATCAAAAATAAACTTGAGATGAAATGATTGCTGTACAGGGATTTCCACAAAATTTTATTCAACAAACAGATGGCTAGGAAGGAAATTAATGACCCCGGGGAATGAGATATGAATGGAAAACATTTTTATGCTGCTATAAATAAATGGGGAAACCCTTTCATATATCTTTTGGACTATCGTTTAAATGAATTATTCATTTTCCTGATGCTTGCACAGACAGATTTATATAATATAATATCTGTAGGTCTTCTTAGTTATTCTGTGATTTGGCTTCATAGTTTTGCAAAATATATTAAGATGTATGTGTGTATTACAGGAAAAACTCTAATATTGACCAAATGTTAATAGAAAAGTGCATTTCTTTATTTAAATATTTCTTGTGTTGCAATTCTCTTGCTCAAATTCATAGTATTTTCCAGCTATATAGCAATGTCAGAAGAGGTTTTTGACATAAAAATTTGGTGCTAAGAAAGGAAGTCTTTTAATAATAAGACAAAGTCCCTGCTGCACTTACACAGCACATTGTAACACACACAACAGACAAATAAACAAAATATTTGTTTTTTTGTGGGCAGAGCATGACATGAAGGGTGTGGCTTTGGGAGTGCCAATCTCTTGGTTAGGGCCTGCTGTGGATGGTCCTGGGAGCTTGTCCTAAGCAGAGCTGAGGTAATACTTGAAAAATGGGACATTTGCCCTGATCAGAGATGGCACAGGCATGAAAGTGGGCAGGTCTCCCAACCCGTGACTATCCCACAGGATGTGGAGTGGTTTGGAGTTCTACATTATGCATTTAGTGTATGCCTCTAGCAATAATATAAGAATAATTGGCATTAAACATAGCATGCTCAACCCGCCAATTTCACAAACTGCCCACAAAGCAACCATGGTCCAATGCACACAATTCCCCCTCAACTGCCATCTAAAACATTTCATGTTTAATTGCTCCTCTTCTATTTGCAAGATAGATTTTGTGTGTTCGGTATCCCTTAAAATGCATTCTGCCATATCCTGGTCTTTGAACAGGTGTGTTTCCAGATTGTTAAGGATTCATAGACTTGCTCGATAGTTCAGGGCAAACAATTTATATGGGGTAATGTACAGATAGATATATTTCTTTCTATTAACATGGACAGTAGAGGAAAATATACGAATGCCACCATCTACTCGGACTCAAATTTCTAATATGGCTATTTCTAAAACTTTTGATAGCAATTCTATTTTCTGTAAATTTCAGTGTTTTTTTGCTCTCTGCCCTTGGTTTATCCTTGCAAGAAGAGAATCAACCAGTAGTCTTCTTTATTGATAAGCAAGGGTTGGTTTGTTAAAGAACATAAGACACATTTATAATGCACAATTCTATATTTAAAATCTATTAGAATTTTTTTTACAATTTCGTTATATTTTTAAAATGTTTCTTTTTAAGTTGGTGATAGTCACAAAATTACTTACTTGTGGGAATTCCCTTTCTGGCCACTAGGAAGAGCTTAGTGCATGATGCTGCTCAGTAGTGCATTCTCCTGTAAGGCTGGGGAACACACTTTGACAGGGTCTATAGGCTTTTTTTGCTTGGTGCACTATATTTTGTTCACAAACTACAAAAAGTGTTTTTTTTATAATACAAAAACACCAGCTGCAGCTCTTGACTGTAGCTCCACCCCCTCAGTGTTTCCAGGACTTTCTCTCTCAATCCAGAACCTATGTGATCAGTATGACTAGATCTCAGCTACAACAGTTGAGGCCTACTTCAAAACAGATTCTTTTTTTTTATCTTTATAATTCAACAAAATAATACATATTCATAATTAAAAACAAAAATCCTTTGCACCATGCAGGGTGCCTTAAATTTATCGTCAACAATAAAACAAATACAAAACCAGTCTATCAGGTCCCTGATAGATTCAAAAGTAGAATACAAATACTAATCATAGAAAAAAAAACCAGAAAACTTATGAGTATTTTTAAATTCCCTATACCGATATATAAAATGAGGGGGAACCCCCCCCCCCCACAAAGGAGCCTTCCACCTCTCTTCCCCTCCCACTTATTTATCCTCTCGGGTATTCATTATTTGCAATGGCCATTTCAAGGTATATGGAGCCCCTAAATGGTGCAATTAGTTGTGCCTGTACACCCTCCGGGAAATCAAGAATGATATTTTTAAATTTTTGGAAAAACCTTTTAATTTGGATTTCGGAGCTTACTGAGGTACTCATTTGCTCCACTATAATTTGATTTTTAAGTTTTTGTAGAAATTCTCTTAAGGTGGGTGATTTACTAGATTTCCAGTATTTTAAAATCAGGAGTCTGCCTGAAATAATTATACTATTTAATTGTTGTGTGTTTTTCACGGGATTTTCTACTGGGTCAACAAAGAAGAAGACATCTTTATCAGTTATTCTGGTGCTATTTAAATTAATTCTGTTGAGCCAGTTATTTATTTTGAACCAAATTCTTTTAATTTAAATGTAACCCCAGAATTAATGATATAGATCTGCATTTACAGTTTTACATCTTGGGCAGTTTATCCAGATTTTTGACCATCTAGCCTTCACCTCAGGCATAATACATAAATTATTAATACATTTTGTGTGAGTTTCCCTCCATGAAGTAGAGATTGTAGCTGCATCTAAGAACTTGAAACTATCTTGGATTCTCTCTGGGGAGATTTGCCAAGTGGAAGATAAATAATGCAGGTTATTTTGCCTGAGTGAGGATATAATTATCTTGTAAAGTAACGAAATTGAATATTTATCCATCTTAAAGAGATTTAAGGCAGGTTCCACAGAATCACACATTTCCTCAGTGATGTTATTACCGACGGAATGTTGGACATAATGGCGTGCCTGAAGATATGCAAAAAAGTCACTATTCGATATGTTGAATTCTTGGAGGCCAATTTATTAAAGGTCTTGCAGACCTGATCCGACAGTGCGGATCCTGTCCGCAAGACCTTGCTGAATGCGGAGAGCAACACGCTCTCCGTATTCAGAATTGCACCAGCAGCTGCTGGTTTAACGCCACCCCCTGCAGACTGCCAGCAGGGAGGTGTCAATCAACCCAATCGTATTTGATCGGGTTGAATTCCGGCGATTCCTGTCCGCCTGCTCAGAGCAGGCGGACAGGGTTATGGAGCAGCTGTCTTTAAACTCGCCAGAAATACGGCCCTTCAAGCTCCGTTCGGAGCTTGATAAATGGGCCTCTTGATGTAAAGCAGTGAAGGTTTTACATATATTTGTTTCTTTGTCTATAAATTGATAAATAAATGTTAGTCCTTTTGACGCCCAGTTTTTAAAGATTTTGGAATTTAATGTTTCTTTTTAAGGTGGTGATAGTTACGAAATTACTTACTTGTGGGAATTCCCTTTCTGGCCACTAGGAAGAGCTTAGTGCATGATGCTGCTCAGTAGTGCATTCTCCTGTAAGGCTGGGGAACACACTTTGACAGGGTTTAAAGGCTTTTTTTTTGCTTGGTGCACTATATTTTATAATACAAAAACACCAGCTGCAGCTCCTGGCTGTAGCTCCGCCCCCTCAGTGTTTCCAGGACTTTCTCTCTCAATCCAGGACCTATGTGATCAGTATGACTAGATTTCAGCTACAACAGTTGAGGCCTACTTCAAAAAAGATTCTAATCTTATTTTTAGTGCCTGCCAAAAGGGGTGAGTAACCATATAGGAGCAGCAAGGGGGTAGTTAGGGCATCTTATTATTTCTGAGGGCTATTATAGCTGATTACATTGGGAGATAATATAAGTGTTTGAGGAAGTATTACTATAGTGTAGAGGGCTCTCTACCAAGTTTTATCTGTACAGTTTGTTATACAAGGTGTCATCATATACTGTTATATAAGTACAAACATGGATCAAAATATTTCTGTCCCCACTGTTATTTCCATAGAGTAGTTAGTTACCGATATCCCTCTATATACAAATACTTCTTATTTTTCAAAGAGGTTCCAGTATGACACAAATTTTGCATGCATATCAGCCACAACAGTCTAATGTTCAGAGGGAATTCTCCCTGCACTTGACAATCATGGGGAAAACTACTGTTTTTACTCCCAAAAATACAAATAAAATATATATAATAGTGACTTTTTGTTTAATGGCTTTCCCCAAACTAAGTAAGTGTAAATTTGGGGATTTAACTCAGTTGTCTGAGGTAAATGTGCTGATAACCTAAAGTTCAAAATTGATAACATTCTTTCTAAAGGTTTTTTATTATTATTGTTATTATTATTATTATTATTATTATTATATAAAGACCTTTAGACCAAATTTATTATAATATGTGCAATTATATATTGTACTAAATATAATAATATATGCTGCCATTACTATATATTATAACTATCTAACAGCTAGATTATGAGTTTTGCGTTATGAGTGAAAAAGCATCGTTATGCTTCATAACACTGCTTTTTCCCTACCGCCGCTATTAGTCTTGTAGGTATAGGTGTACCGCACACCTTTTTGGCCGTCACGCAACGTCAGTACCGCACTTTTAAAAAAGTCCTTTTTCAATGGGATTCCCATAGCGCCGGTATTACGAGTTTGTCTGGGAGGCCAAATAGTGAGCGGTACACCCTATAACCACAAGCTCCGTGCCGCCATCTAAAGTCAGTAGTTATAAGTTTTACGTTACAAATCTGTAGCATAAAACTCATAACTAAAGTGTTACAAAGTACACTAAACTTCCATAAACTACCTATTAACCCCTAAACCGAGGCCCTCTCGCATCGCAAACACTATAATAAAATTATTAACTCTTAATCTGCCGCTCCGGACATTGCCACCACTTAAAAATGTATTAACCCCTATTCCGCCACTCTCCAAAATCGTTGCCACTATAATAAACCTATTAACCCCTAAACCACTGCCCTCCCGCATCGCAAACACTATTTAAAGATTATTAACCCCTAATCTGCCATCTGCCCACACCGCCACTATAATAAACCTATTAACCACTAAATCTCTGGCCTCCCACATCACTCCATAAATATATTAACCCCTAAACCTAACCCTAACGTAACTCTAAGCCTAAATCTAACCCTAACACCCCCTAACTTAAATATAATTAAAATAAAATAAATCTAAATAAACCTTACAATTATTACCTAAATAATTCCTATTTAAAACTAAATACAAATTTACCGGTAAACTAAAACCTAAGCTAGCTACACAACAACTATTATTATATTGTAGCTATCTTAGGTTTTATTTTTATCTCACAGGTAAGTTTGTATTTATGTTAACTAGGTAGACTAGTTAGTAAATAGTTATTAACTATTTAATAACTACCTAGTTAAAATAAATACAAACTTACCTGTGAAATAAAACCTAACCTGCCTTACACTAAAACCTAACATTACAATAAAATAAATTAAATTAATAAAACACTATGTACTAAATTACAAAAAAAACAAAATACTAAATTACACAAAATATAAAACGAAATTATCAAAAATAAAAAATGAATTACCCCTAATCTAATAGCCCTATCAAAATAAAAAAGCCCCCCAAAATAAAAAAAAAAAACATAGCCTACACTAAACTGCCAATAGCCCTTAAAAGGGCCTTTTGCGGGGCATTGCATAACAGCCCCCCACCCACACAACCAAACCCCCCAAATACAATTCTATCTAAATAAAGCTAACCATTGCCCTGAAAAGGGCATT
Source organism: Bombina bombina (assembly GCF_027579735.1). NCBI lineage: Eukaryota > Metazoa > Chordata > Amphibia > Anura > Bombinatoridae > Bombina > Bombina bombina. The sequence continues at coordinate 847,773,842 of NC_069501.1, forward strand.
TGGATGGGCATTGCCCTTAAAATAGCATTTAGCACTTTTGCCATGCCCTGAAAAGGGCAATCAGCTCTTTTATGAAGTGCCCAAACCCTAAGCTAAAAATAAAACCCACCCAAATTTTTTTTTAAAAAACCTAACACTAACCCCCGATGATCCACTTACAGTTTTCAAAGTCTGGACATCCATCCTCATCCAGCCGGCTAAGTCCTCATCAAAGCGGGCAGAAGTCCTCATCCAAGCAGGCAGAAGTCCTCATCCAAGCGGGCAGAAATCTTCATCCAAGTGGGCTGAAGTCTTCATCCAGATGGCATCTTTTATCTTCATCCATCCGGCTCGGAGCAGGTCCATTTTCAAGACATCCGGCGCGGAGCATCCTCTTCTTACGGTCGCTGCTGTAAACTGAAATTCCCCTTTAAGTGAGGTCATCCAAGATGGCGTCCCTTACATTCCTACTGGCTGATAGAATTCTATCAGCCAATATGAATTAAAGGGTAAAAATCCTATTGGCTGATCCAGTCAGCAAATAGGATTGAGCTTTAATCTTATTGGCTGATCCAATCAGCCAATAGGATTGAGCTTGAATTATATTGACTGATTGGAATATCCAATAGAATGCGAGCTCAGTACTATTGGCTGATTGGATCAGCCAATAGTATTAAAGCTCAATCCTATTGGCTGAATAATAATAACTATTTACTAACTGGTCTACCTAGTTAAAATAAATACAAACTTACCTGTGAAATAAAAATAAAACCTAGGCTAGCTACAATATAACTATTAGTTATATTGTAGCTATCTTAGGTTTTATTTCACAGGTAAGTATGTATTTAGTTTTAAATAGGTATTATTTAGTTAATAATTGTAAAGTTTAATTTAGATTTATTTTAATTATATTTAAGTTAGGGGGTGTTAGGGTTAGGTTTAGGGGTTAATATATTTATGTAGTGTTAGTGATGTGGGAGGCCAGAGGTTTAGGGGTTAATAACTTTAATATAGTGGCGTCGAAATTGTGGGCAGCAGATTAGGGGCTAATAAGTGTAGGTAGGTGGCGGCAATGTTAGGGCCAGCAGATTAGGGGTTAATAAATATATGTAGGTGGCGGCGATGTTGGGGGCGGCAGATTAGGGGTTAATAACTGTAATATTGGTGGCGGCGATGTTAGGGCCAGCAGATTAGGGGTTAATAACATTATGTAGGTGGCGGTGATGTCGGGGGAGGCAGATTAGGGGTGTTTAGACTTGGTTTTTATGTTAGGGTGTTAGGTTTAAACGTAACTTTTTCTTTCCCCATAGACATCAATGGGGCTGCATTACGGAGCTTTTCATTCCATGATTGCAGGTGTTAGGCTTTTTTTTTGCCGGCTCTCCCCATCGATGTCTATGTGGAAATCGTGCATGAGCACATCAAAGCAGCGCTTGTATTTGGGTGAGGTATGGAGCTCAACGCCACCATATCGCCCACACAAGCCAGGTTTTTTAAAAACTGTATTTGCAGTGCTATAGGGAGGTGAAATACCGCCACTTTTGTGGCGGTCGTTAATTTCCCTATAGCGCTCAAAACTCGTAATCTAGCTGTATGCTATTAATACTTATTTATAAGTCAATTAAGCATTGTACTCCTTTCATTGCCAGGGGATGTAAAAAAATAGTTTATTTATGCCAGACTGCAGTTTTATATTGTTGCATCTTGCAGATTCTGTACACTATACCGCAGAACTCCTGTCTCTGTGGATGCAAGACATTACATGTCCTATTCTATATATACACAATCTATAGTATATATCCCTCTAGGTATATAACTTTCATTCATGGTACTTTGCATGTTTATTTCTAATTGCAGTTTGCATGATTTGTCTGTATTTTCAACAACAGTAGGGATCCTTTAGAGATGAGATCTATTGGTATCTATTTTATACCTATGTTATGTGTATTTTTTATATACAAACGCCTATATTACGAGTCTTGCGTTAGCCTTAAAAAGCAGCGTTGAGGGGTCCCAACACTGCTTTTTAACACCCGCTGGTATTACGAGTCTGGCAGGTACAGGTGTACCGCTCACTTTTTTTCCGCGATTTTAGGTTACCGCAAACCACCTTACGTCAATTGCGTATCCTATCTTTTTAATGGGATTTTCCTAATGCCAGTATTACGATCGCTGGAAAAAGTGAGCGGTACACCCTCTCCTGGCAAGACTCCTACCGCATTTAAAAGTCAGTAGTTAAGAGTTTTATGGGCTAACGCCGGAACATAAAGCTCTTAACTAAAGTGCTAAAAAGTAGACTAACACCCATAAACTACCTATTAACCCCTAAACCGAGGGCCCCCCACATTGGAAACACTTAACTAAAATGTTTAACCCCTAATCTGCCGACCGGACATCGCCACCACTTTAATAAATTAACCTCTAAACCGCCACACTCCCGCCTCGCAAACACTAGTTAAATTTTATTAACCCCTAATCTGCCGTCCCTAACATCGCTGACACCTACCTACATTTATTAACCCCTAATCTGCCGTCCCCAATATCGCCGCTACTATATTAAATTTATTAACCCCCTAAACCTAAGTCTAACCCTAAGTCTAACCCCCCCTAATTTAAATATAATTTAAATAACACGAAATAAAATTACTACTATTAAATAAATTAATTCTATTTAAAACTAAATACTTACCTGTAAAATAAACCCTAAGCTAGCTACAATATAACTAATAGTTACATTGTATCTAGCTTAGGATTTATATTTATTTTACAGGCAACTTTGTATTTATTTTAACTAGGTACAATAGTTATTAAATAGTTATTAACTATTTAATAACTTCCTAGTTAAAATAAGTACAAATTTACCTGTAAAATAAATTCTAACCTAAATTACAATTACACCTAACACTACACTATCATTAAATTAATTAAATAAATTACCTACAATTAACTACAATTAAATTCAATTAAATAAACTAAAATACAAAAAAAACCCCACTAAATTACAGAAAATAAAAAAAGAATTACAATTTTTTTAAACTAATTACGCCTAATCTAATCCCCCTAATAAAATAAAAAAGCCCCCCCAAAATAATAAAATTCCCTACCCTATACTAAATTACAAATAGCCCTTAAAAGGGCCTTTTGCGGGGCATTGCCCCAAAGTAATCAGCTCTTTTACCTGTAAAAAAAATACAATACCCCCCTCAACATTAAAACCCACCACCCACACAACCAACCCTACTCTAAAACCCACCCAATCCCCCCTTAAAAAAAAACTAACACTACCCCCTTGAAGATCACCCTACCTTGAGACGTCTTCACCTAGCCGGGCACAAGTGGATGTCCAGAGGGGCAGAAGTCTTCATCTGATCCGGCCAGAAGAGGACATCCAGACCGGCAGAAGTCTTCATCCAGGTGGCATCCAATAGAATGCCAATAGAATGCGTGCTCATTGCATCAGCCAATAGGATTTTTCCTACCTTAATTCCGATTGGCTGATAGGATTCTATCAGCCAATCGGAATTGAAGGGACACCATCTTGGATGACGTCACTTAAAAGAACCTTCATTTCTCTTGTAAGGTGTATCCAGTCCACGGATCATCCATTACTTGTGGGGATATTCTCATTCCCAACAGGAACTTGCAAGAGGACACCCACAGCAGAGCTATAATATAGCTCCTCCCCTAACTGTCATAGCCAGTCATTCTCTTGCAACTCTCAACAAGCTAGGATGTTGTAGGAGAGAGTGGTTAAATATAGTTAGTTTATTTTCTTCAATCAAAAGTTTGTTATTTTTAAATAGTACCGGAGTTGTGCTATTTTATCTCAGGCAGTAAATAGAAGAAGAATCTGCCTGAGGTTTCTATGATCTTAGCAGGTTGTAACTAAGATCCATTGCTATTCTCACATATGTCTGAGGGGATTACACAGATGAGGTAACTTCAGCGAGAGAATGGCGTGCAGTTTATTCTGCTATCAGGTATGTGCAGTTATATTTTTTTCTAGAGATGGAAAACACTAGAAAATGCTGCTGATACCGGATTAATGTAAGTTAAGCCTGAATACAGTGATTTAATAACGACTGGTATCATACTTACTCCCAGGGGTTATACCCTTATGATATTGCAATATAAATGTTTGCTGGCATGTTTAATCGTTTTTATATATGCATTGGTGATAAAACTTTATTGGGGCCTAGTTTTTTCCACATGGCTGGCTTAAATTTTGACTAGAAACAGTTTTACTGAGGCTTTCCACTGTTATAGTATAAAAGTTACAGTTGGTGCAGTTAAAATTACAAACTGTGACATCCAGCTTCCCTCAGGAGTCCCCTGTATGCTATAGGACATCTCTAAAGGGCTCAAAGGCTTTCCAAAGTCGTTTATTGGGGAAGGTAGGACCACAGCTTGCTGTGGCAGTTGGTTGTGACTGTTAAAAAAAAAAAAAAAACCCCGTCTATTTCGTTTTTTTTATCCGTTTTTTGAACTAAGGGGTTAATCATCCATTTGCAAGTGGATGCAATGCTCTGCTAGCCTATTACATACACTGTAAAAATTTAGTTTGATTTACTGCATTTTTTCACTGTTTTTCAAATTCTGACAAAATTTGTTTCTCTTAAAGGCACAGTACCGTTTTTTATATTTGCTTGTTAACTTGATTTAAAGTGTTTTCCAAGCTTGCTAGTCTCATTGCAAGTCTGTATAAACATGTCTGACATAGAAGAAACTCCTTGTTCATTATGTTTAAAAGCCATGGTGGAACCCCCTCTTAGAATGTGTACCAAATGTACTGATTTCATTTTATGCAATAAAGATCATATTCTGTATTTAAAAAAATTATCACCAGAGGAATCTGACGAGGGGAAAGTTATGCTGACTAACTCTCCCCACGTGTCAGACCCTTTGACTCCCGCCCAAGGGACTCACGCTCAAATGGCGCCAAGTACATCTAGGGCGCCCATAGCGTTTACTTTACAAGACATGGCGGCAGTCATGGATAATACACTGTCAGCGGTATTAGCCAGACTACCTGAACTTAGAGGTTAGCGAGATAGCTCTGGGGTGAGACAAAATGTAGAGCATACTGACGCTTTAAGAACCATGTCTGATACTGCCTCACAATATGCAGAAGCTGAGGAAGGAGAGCTTCAGTCAGTGGCTGATGTTAATGACTCAGGAAAGATACCTGATTCTAATATTTCTACATTTAAATTTAAGCTTGAACACCTCCGCGTGTTACTTAGGGAGGTTTTAGCTGCTCTGAATGACTGTGATACCATTGCAGTGTCAGAGAAATTTTGTAGACTGAATAAATGCTTTGCAGTGCCGGTGTGTACTGATGTTTTTCCAATACCTAAAAGGTTTAAAGAAATTATTAATAAGGAATGGGATAGACCAGGTGTGCCGTTCTCTTCCCCTCCTATTTTTAGAAAAATGTTTTCCAATAGACGCCACCACACGGGACTTATGGCAGACAGTCCCTAAGGTGGAGGGAGCAGTTTCTACTCTAGCAAAGCGTACTACTATCCCTGTCGAGGACAGTTGTGCTTTTTTAGAGCCAATGGATAAAAAATTAGAAGGTTACCTTAAGAAAATATTTATTCAACAAGGTTTTATCCTACAGCCCATTGCATGCATTGCCCCTGTCACTGCTGCTGCGGCGTTCTGGTTTGAGTCTCTGGAAGAGGCTTTACAGGTAGAGACTCCATTGGATGACATACTTGGCAAACTTAGAGCACTTAAGCTAACCAATTATTTTATTTCTGATGCCATTGTTCATTTGAATAAACTAACGGCTAAGAATTCTGGTTTTGCTATACAGGCGCCCAGAGCGCTATGGCTTAAATCATGGTCAGCTGACGTGACTTTAAAATCTAAGCTACTTAACATTCCCTTCAAGGGGCAGACCCTATTCGGGCCTGATTTGAAGGAGATTATTGCTGATATCACGGGAGGAAAAGGTTGTGCCCTTCCTCAGGACAGGTTCAAATCTAGGGCCAAACAGTCTAATTTTCGTGCCTTTTGAAACTTCAAGGCAGGTGCGGCATCAACTTCCTCTAATAATAAACAAGAGGGAACTTTTGCTCAATCCAAGACGGTCTGGAGACCAAACCAGACCTGGAAAAAAGGTAAGCAGGTCAGAAAGCCTGCTGTTGCCTCTAAGACAGCATGAAGGAACGACCCCCTATCCGGTAACGGATCTAGTAGGGGTCAGACTTTCACTCTTCGCCCAGGCGTGGGCAAGAGATGTTCAGGATCCCTGGGCGTTGGAAATTATATCCCAGGGATATCTTCTGGACTTCAAAGCTTCCCCCCCAAAAGGGAGATTTCACCTTTCACAATTATCTGCAAACCAGATAAAGAGTGAGGCATTCTTACACTGTGTACAAGACCTCCTAGTTATGGGAGTGATCCATCCAGTTCCAAAGGAGGAACAGGAACAGGGTTTTTACTCAAATCTGTTTGTGGTTCCCAAAAAAGAGGGAACCTTCAGACCGATTTTGGATCTAAAGATCTTAAACAAATTCCTCAAAGTTCCGTCGTTCAAGATGGAAACTATTCGTACCATCCTACCACTGATCCAGGAGGATCAATATATGACTACAGTGGATCTAAAGGATGCTTATCTTCACATTCCGATACACAAAGATCATCATCGGTTTCTCAGGTTTGCCTTTCAAGACAGGCATTACCAGTTGTAGCTCTTCCCTTTGGATTAGCTACAGCCCCAAGAATCTTTACAAAGGTTCTAGGGTCGCTTTTGGCGGTCCTAAGGCCGCGGGACATAGCAGTAGCCCCTTATTTAGACGACATCCTGATACAGGCGTCAAACTTCCAAATTGCCAAGTCTCATACGGACGTAGTACTGGCATTTCTGAGGTCGCATGGGTGGAAAGTGAATGAGGAAAAGTGTTCTCTATCCCCACTCACAAGAGTTTCCTCTCTAGGGACTCTGATAGATTCTGTAGAAATGAAAATTTACCTTGACGGAGTCCAGGTTATCAAAGCTTCTAAATTCCTGTTGGGTTCTTCATTCCATTCCGCGCCCTTTGGTGGCTCAGTGTATGGAAGTAATCGGCTTAATGGTAGCGGCAATGGACATAGTGCCGTTTGCACGCTTACATCTCAGACCGCTGCAACTATGCAGGCTCAGTCAGTGGAGCGGGGATTACACAGATTTGGCCCCTCAACTGAATCTGGACCAAGAGACCAGGGATCCTCTTCCCTGGTGGCTATCTCGGGTCCATCTGTCCAAAGGTATGACCTTCGCAGGCCAGATTGGACTATTGTAACAACAAATGCCAGCCTTCTAGGTTGGGGTGCAGTCTGGAACTCCCTGAAGGCTCAGGGATCGTGGACTCAGGAGGAGTCTCTCCTTCCAATAAATATTCTGGAACTAAGAGCGATATTCAAGGCTCTTCAGGTTTGGCCTCAGTTAGCAACTCTGAGGTACATCAGATTTCAGTCGGTCAACATCACGACTGTAGCTTACATCAACCATCGAGGGGGAACAAGAAGTTCCCTAGAGATGTTAGAAGTTTCAAAAATAATTCACTGGGCAGAGATTCACTCTTGCCACCTATCAGCTATCCATATCCCAGGTGTAGAGCACTGGGAGGCGGATTTTCTAAGTCATCAGACTTTTCATCCGGGAGAGTGGGAACTCCATCCGGAGGTATTTGCACAACTGATTCTCCGTTGGGGCAAACCAGAACTGGATCTCATGGCGTCTCACCAGAACGCCAAGCTTCCGTGTTACGGATCCAGGTCCAGGGATCCCAAGGCGACACTGATAGATACTCTAGCAGCGCCCTGGTCTTTCAACCTGGCTTATTTGTTTCCACCGTTTCCTCTGCTCCCTCGACTGATTGCCAAGATCAAGCAGGAGAGAGCATCAGTGATTCTGATAGCACCTGCGTGGCCACGCAGGACCTGGTATGCAGATCTAGTGGACATGTCATCCTTTCCACCTTGGTCTCTGCCTCTGAGACAGGACCTTCTACTTCAGGGTCCTTTCAACCATCCAAATCTAATTTCTCTGAGGCTGACTGCTTGGAGATTGAATGCTTGGTTTTATCAAAGTGTGGCTTCTCCGAGTCAGTTATTGATACCTTAATACAGGCACGAAAGCCTGTCACCTGGAAAATTTACCATAAGGTATGGCGTAGATATCTTTATTGGTGTGAATCCAAGGGTTACTCATGGAGTAAGGTCAGGATTCCTAGGATTTTATCTTTTCTCCAAGAAGGTTTGGAAAAGGGATTGTCAGCTAGTTTCTTAAAGGGACAGATTTTTGCTCTGTCTATTCTTTTGCACTAGCGTCTGGCAGATGTTCCAGATGTTCAGGCATTTTGTCAGGCTTTAGTTTGAATCAAGCCTGTGTTTAAACCTGTTGCTCCACCATGGAGCTTAAACTTGGTTCTTAAGGTTCTTCAAGGAGTTCCGGTTGAACCTCTTCATTCCATAGACTTTTATCTTGGAAAGTTCTTTTTTTTTTTTTTTTTGGTAGCTATTTCCTCAGCTCGTAGAGTCTCTGAGCTATCTGCCTTACAATGTGATTCTCCTTATCTGATTTTTCATACGGATAAGGTAGTCCTGCGTACCAAACCTGGGTTCTTACCTAAGGTGGTTTCTAACAAGAATATCAATCAAGAGATTGTGGTTCCATCCTTGTGTTACACAATCTGGACATGGTCTGTGCTTTAAAGTTTTACTTACAAGCTACTAAAGATTTTCGTCAAACATCTGCTTTGTTTGTTGTCTACTCTGGACAGAAGAGAGGTCAAAAGGCTTTGGCAACCTCTTTTTCTTTTTGGCTAAGAAGCTTAATCCGCTTAGCCTATGAGACTGCTGGACAGCAGCCTCCTGAAAGGATTACAGCTCATTCCACTAGAGCTGTGGGTTCCACTTGGGCCTTTAAAAATGAGGCTTCTGTTGAACAGATTTGCAAGGCGGCGACTTGGTCTTCGCTTCATACTTTTTCAAAATTTTACAAATTTGATACTTTTGCTTCTTCGGAGGCTATATTTGGGAGAAAGGTTTTACAGGCAGTGGTTCCTTCCATTTAAGTTCCTGCCTTGTCCCTCCCTTCATCCGTGTACTTTAGCTTTGGTATTGGTATCCCACAAGTAATGGATGATCCGTGGACTGGATACACCTCACAAGAGAAAACACAATTTATGCTTACCTGATAAATTTATTTCTCTTGTGGTGTATCCAGTCCACGGCCCGCCCTGTCATTTTAAGGCAGGTAATTTTTAAATTTAAACTACAGTAACCACTACACCCTATGGTTCCTCCTTTCTCGGCTTGTTTTCGGTCGAATAACTGGCTATGACAGTTAGGGGAGGAGCTATATTACAGCTCTGCTGTGGGTGTCCTCTTGCAACTTCCTGTTGGGAATGAGAATATCCCCACAAGTAATGGATGATCCGTGGACTGGATACACCACAAGAAAAATAAATTTATCAGGTAAGCATAAATTGTTTTTCTTCAGTCGCCGTCAGATGGAAGAGGATGCTCCGCGTCGAATGTCTTCAAGATGGACCCGCTCCGGATGGAAGAAGATAGAAGATGCCGCCTGGATGAAGTCTTCTGCCGGTTTGGATGTCCTCTTCTAGTCGGATCGGATGAAGACTTCTGCCCCTCTGGACGCCCACTTGTGCCTGGCTGGGTGAAGACGGCTCAAAGTAGGGTGATCTTCAAGGGCGTAGTTTTAGGTTTTTTTAAGGGGGGCTTGGGTTAGTTGTAGGGTTGGTTGTGTGGGTGGTGAGTTTTAATGTTGAGGGGGTATTGTATTTTTTTTACAGGTAAAAGAGCTGATTACTTTAGGGCAATGCGCCGCAAAAGGCCCTTTTAAGGGCTATTTGTAATTTAAAAAAACGTTTTAATTCTTTTTTTATTTTCGGTAATTTAGTGGGGGGTTTTTTGTACTTTAGTTTATTTAATTTAATTGTAGTTAATTGTAGGTAATTTATTTAATTAATTTAATGATAGTGTAGTGTTAGGTGTAATTGTAATTTAGGTTAGGATTTATTTTACAGGTAAATTTGTACTTATTTTAACTAGGAAGTTATTAAATAGTTAATAACTATTTAATAACTATTGTACCTAGTTAAAATAAATACAAAGTTGCCTGTAAAATAAATATAAATCCTAAGCTAGATACAATGTAAGTATTAGTTATATTGTAGCTAGCTTTCGGTTTATTTTACAGGTAAGTATTTAGTTTTAAATAGGAATAATTTCATTAATTATAGTAAATTTATTTAGATGTATTTAAATTATATTTAAGTTAAGGGGGTGCTAGGGTTAGGGTTAGACTTAGGTTTAGGGGTTAATAAATTTACTATAGTGGCGGCGACGTTTGTGGCGGCAGATTAGGGGTTAATAAATTTAATATAGTTGCAGCGACATTGGGGGGCAGATTAGGGGTTAATAATATAGGTGGTGACGATGTTGGGGGCGGCAGATTAGGGGTTAATAAGTGTAAGATTAGGGGTTCATGTTAGGGTGTTAGGTGTAGACATAAAAAGTATTTCCCCCTAGGAAACAATGGGGCTGCGTTAGGAGCTGAACACTGCTTTTTTGCAGGTGTTAGGGTTTTTTTCAGCCAGCTCAGCCCCATTGTTTCCTATGGGGAAATCGTGCACAAGCACGTTTTGCCATCTTACCGCTACCGTAAGCAGCTCTGGTATTACAGTGAGATGTGGAGCTAAATTTTGCTCAACGCTCACTTTTGTGAGGCTAACGCCGGTTTGCAGAAAACTCGTAATACCAGCGTTGTCTTAAGTGAGCGGCAAGAAAAAAAGGCTTGTTAGCACCGCACAGCCTTACCGACAAAAACTTTAATCTAATCTAGCCGAAAGGTTGTTTCATGCAGATACTGGACATTGATCATGAATATTTTTCACTATATGTAGAGATCCTTTAGAGATAAGATCCATTAGTATCTCTTTTATTACATTGTATGAGTGATGTATATGTATGCACACACATGTATCATGCAGAAACTGAGCATTAATTATAAATATATTAATTTATATTCATTTTGTATATTTACTTTGAGTATACACAGTCTCTGCTTTCTCTGGAAATGGATTTACAAGTATCTAATGTGTACTATGTGTGATAGTTATTAGTTAGGAGGGCCACATAACAGTTTAACTATTTGCAAATACTTAAGCATGTACATGTATACTACATCTAATGCTTATGTCATGTACAGATTTGTAAACTTTGCATAAACGTATGTATAAGTCTCTACATTTTAGGTTCTACCCTGAAAATAGTTTGGATATATTTAGACTGATTCTCTTATTCTTCAAGAGATCAAATGTTTTTGTTCTCTTTGAAGCAGAGTCCCTCTGATTGACCTGCGGTCCTATATAAATTGTGTTTGATCTTTAAGAGCGCAACATTTACAAAAGGATTTGGAGGATAGGGGCATATTTAATCCTAGTACCTGTGTAATCTCGGAGTCTAGAGATTTTACCCCAATCTGTTTTTTGTCCAAGAGATTTACAATCCTACCCTGGACTTCATATCCCTAAACATATTGGTCTGGATTTCGTTTTGTATAATTGGAACATCCCTCAAGGTCTTTTTTTTTGTCCTTGATCAAGGGTCAGTTTATGACTAATATAGACCTCTAGGATTCTGATCTGCACTTCCCTATACATATTTATTTTCAGTTCCTGAGGTTTTATATATCTGCTAAACTTTGCCAGTTTGCCACTCTGTGTGGGATACACTCTTGTCAATAATCAGCATCAGGACATTCCAGTTGCTCCTAGTACAAGCGTATTTACTGTCATTTGCTTTTGCTCTTACTCTCAAACCTCTGTCTTTCAAGACAATAGTTGGAGTATCAATGTACCTATAGCTTCTTATATCCTGCTATGAGGGTAGCATTTACAGAAGTCATAATAGACTCAATCCTTATGGAACTTTGTAGATTCTGAGGGTCTGTCTCTTCCTAGAATGAGCTGCATCTATCGCTCATTGCATGGAGGCAGTGGACCTTTTGGTTGCTGCTCAGTCGCAGTTTCTTTAGCCCCCTCTTCACTCGAGACCCCTTTAATGGCTATGCTACATTAGTAGTTAAGGGATTATCTACATTTGGCACACAGATTACTTTGGATTTCTCCATCAGTTAATCTTTTTCTTAAAGACACAAAGTCTGTCTTGCTCCTTTGGACATCATTCCTTCACTAGTCTTGGTCTATTGTACAGAAAAACTCCTGTCTCTCAGGCTGCAAGGAGTTTGGTATAACCTTGAGGCAAGGTTACCAATCAACTTTCTGGAAATTCAGCTCTGGCCTATTGAAGGAGGAAAATGTATTTGTTTCCACTTGGACAACATCATGGTAGTGGCCTATATAGTTATCACAGAGGTTAACTGCAGTCCAATGGCCATGCGGGAAGTGTCTATTACTCTTGGGCAGAGAGCAATTATAAATCCCTTTTGACAATCACAATACCATATGTGAACAACTGGGAGGTGGACCATTCCAGCAGTTGATCGGTCCATTCATGAGAGTGGTCTCTCCATTGAACATTTCAATAGCATATTGATCCATTAGGCTTACAGGACATAGTTCTAATAGCCTCTCTCTTAATACTCACACTTCCAAGCTACTGAGCAATATCACAAGGTTCACATATTAGTCTTGGTATGTCCATGGGACTTTCATCTAGCATACCTGTTTCTTTTGTTTTTATTCCAAAAGTCTTTCTTGGATCAATTAGGAGATCAATTAAGGTTTTTCATTTTGTCAAACATTATTTTTCCAGTTCAGATATCTGAGTTTGCTGAATCTTCACTCTCTGGGGTGTTTTGTCTTTCTATTGAGTGACCAGTTTTCTTCTTGAGGAAATTTAATATCCTTAGCATTTAGGATCAGAGACCTCCCGAGGATGAGGTTTCTGAAATATGTACTAAGTGATATAAAGTTTACCTTTATTAATTAATTTGCACAAGAAGAGCTTGTTTTTTCCCAGTTGGCTTGGTTTGTTTGATATCCCAGGATTCTGGGATTTGTTTTCAAGGATTCAGAACCAGTTTTGGTCCAGGGTCTTAATCTCCTGCTTCAATGAGAGTCATCCTTTCAGTGTGTGCAGATTCTGGATGTTATGGGGGAAATTTTCCCTATTTTGGGGTTTCCTTGTAGAATAAGTTTTTATTTCTAGCTCATGTTTATTTTAGATAATTACCTATACTCGGCCTCTACTCTGGTTTCTCATCTGCTATGGCTCAAAACTATAACTGTTCAGGAGTCTGTTTTAGGATGGGAGGCAGTCTGGCGTACTCAAAGGTATCAGGAGGTTTTTGTCGCCTCATGGGGTGAGGCTCCTAATACTGCTTGCAATATTCATACATTATTCAGATTCTTCAGACTTACCTTCTTCTCCACTCAGTCAGACATCTTCCCATTGATGCCACTGTTCTCTAGTACACCGTTTTTTATCCTCTCAGTCAAGCAGAGATGATCTGTTTTTTTGTTTGTTTTTTTCTCAGCAGCTCTCATTTCTGTATTCATCATTATATGGACTTATATTATAGGAGTAATCAGTCTCTACCTGGAGATTCCACAATCCTATAGTTTTGGTTTGAGATCGAGTGATTCTTGGAAGAATTTGATAGATGTGCCAGAATTCTATTGGTTCTTCTATTTAGTACTTGGTTGTGGGATGCATGACGTGATGTCATGTCAGCTCCAATAAAATTAAGGTTATGCATTTTCCATTTTGTCATGCAGGTAATTTCTTTCTTCAGAGTCTGCTTTATATCAGACCTGTTATTGTCCCCACTTCTTTCCCTTGGAGAATTCGGTTCTAAGAGGATTAGGACTTCTTTTCAGTTATGTTGTCTCTACCTCGCCAGCTTTGTTTGCTCAATATTTTCTTCGGCTGGGAAAGTTTGTAAACTTTCAACTCTCTTCTGTGTTCTCTAGTATATGGTGTCCTTTTCTTCAACACTATGAAGTTCTTGGTCCCTGTCTAGTTTACTGCCTAACTTGCAAATTATCCAGTAGAGTGTGTTTCCTTCCTTGCGTCTTATTCCTACTTCTTCTATGGGGAGTGTATGATATATTGCAGCTTTGAAGCAGAAGGTTATTTTGCTGAATCTAATCTTTGGAGGATTCTTAGAGGCGGTACAGTTATTGCCTTTATGTACTTCTGTTCATTGAACTTTCTGTGTCTATTTCTTTGTTCTCAAGTTTGAAGAAAAAGCTGAGCTCCATTACAAGATTTTAGTTGGTTGAGGTTTGCATATTTTCCACTTAAAGAATTGCTTACCTCGGCAGGGGCAGATTGTGGAAGCTAGGTTCTTTAGGTGAGGTTTCCTGGTAAATAAGTGCCTGCCTTTCCTTCTTTTCCCACCCATTTCCTTTGTGGACTCCACATCTTTGGTATTCCCATAAGTAAGGAATTTTGTGGACTATCACCACCTTATAAAGAACACAACATAATTTATGCTTACCTGATAAATTCCTTTCTTTCTTGGGGGTGATAGTCCACAAACCTGCCCGTGTTTCAAAGTTTGTGGCAGTGCTAGTGTGCACTTTTTTACCCTTCTGTCTTTCTTACTTCTTCCTCCTTTCCTTGGCTATTCATACTACTGGGGAGAGAGGAAAGTGGGAGGGATATTTAAAACGTTGTTTTAGGGCGTCTTTGCCTCCTCCATGTGGGCAGTAAGTGAATTCCTACAAGCAAGGAATTTCATGGACTATTACGTCCAAGAAAGAAAGGAATTTATCAGGTAAACATTAATTATATTTTTTAAAAGTTATCACAACAAAGGATAATTGTTTCAAACTTGCAGACTGCTGCCTTCAGGAGTCAGTAACACTAACTAAACCACCATTCATGCATGTTACCTGTACAATTTTTGGCCAAGTGACAAAAATGTGTAAGCACTTTATTTTTGAGTGCAGTGAAACTTTAAATTGTTGTAAAGATAATAACAATGAATAATAATACTCATAAACAAACTCGCACATGGAGGTTTCACACACTCACCCTCTCTTTTTCTCACACTCTCTACCGCTCTTTCCACCTCTCTCTCACACTCCACCCTCACACCATCTCTCTCCACCTCTCTCTCACTCTCACACCCCCTCAAACAATCTTTTTCACACTCTCTCCCCTTCTCTCACACTCTCCCCCTCTCTCACACTCTCCCCCTCTCTCTCTACCCCTCTACGCTCTCTCTCACACTCTCTCTACCCCCTCTGCCTCTCTCCCTCTCTCACACTCTCTCCCTCTTTCTCACACTCTCCCCTTTCTCCTTCTCACTCTCCTCTCTTTCTCTCTCCTCTTACATTCTCTATATCTCTTTCACATTGACCCCTCTCTCTTTCACATACTCTCTCTCCCCCGCTCTGTCACACTCTCTTCATCTTACACACTCTGTCTCACACTCCCCTTTGCTCACATTCTACTCCTCTCTCTCTTACACTTTCCCAGTATTTCCCGCTCTCCCCATTTTACTCACTTGCTCACAGGCACACACAATCTAAGACACTCTGACACAGATACAGGGAGTGCAGAATTATTAGGCAAATGAGTATTTTGACCACATCATCCTCTTTATGCATGTTGTCTTACTCCAAGCTGTATAGGCTCGAAAGCCTACTACCAATTAAGCATATTAGGTGATGTGCATCTCTGTAATGAGAAGGGGTGTGGTCTAATGACATCAACACCCTATATCAGGTGTGCATAATTATTAGGCAACTTCCTTTCCTTTGGCAAAATGGGTCAAAAGAAGGACTTGACAGGCTCAGAAAAGTCAAAAATAGTGAGATATCTTGCAGAGGGATGCAGCACTCTTAAAATTGCAAAGCTTCTGAAGCGTGATCATCAAACAATCGAGCGTTTCATTCAAAATAGTCAACAGGGTCGCAAGAAGCGTGTGGAAAAACCAAGGCGCAAAATAACTGCCCATGAACTGAGAAAAGTCAAGCGTGCAGCTGCCAAGATGCCACTTGCCACCAGTTTGACCATATTTCAGAGCTGCAACATCACTGGAGTGCCCAAAAGCACAAGTTGTGCAATACTCAGAGACATGGCCAAGGTAAGAAAGGCTGAAAGACGACCACCACTGAACAAGACACACAAGCTGAAACGTCAAGACTGGGCCAAGAAATATCTCAAGACTGATTTTTCTAAGGTTTTATGGACTGATGAAATGAGAGTGAGTCTTGATGGGCCAGATGGATGGGCCTGTGGCTGGATTGGTAAAGGGCAGAGAGCTCCAGTCCGACTCAGACGCCAGCAAGGTGGAGGTGGAGTACTGGTTTGGGCTGGTATCATCAAAGATGAGCTTATGGGGCCTTTTCGGGTTGAGTATGGAGTCAAGCTCAACTCCCAGTCCTACTGCCAGTTTCTGGAAGACACCTTCTTCAAGCAGTGGTACAGGAAGAAGTCTGCATCCTTCAAGAAAAACATGATTTTCATGCAGGACAATGCTCCATCACACGCGTCCAAGTACTCCACAGCGTGGCTGGCAAGAAAGGGTATAAAAGAAGAAAATCTAATGACATGGCCTCCTTGTTCACCTGATCTGAACCCCATTGAGAACCTGTGGTCCATCATCAAATGTGAGATTTACAAGGAGGGAAAACAGTACACCTCTCTGAACAGTGTCTGGGAGGCTGTGGTTGCTGCTGCACGCAATGTTGATGGTGAACAGATCAAAACACTGACAGAATCCATGGATGGCAGGCTTTTGAGTGTCCTTGCAAAGAAAGGTGGCTATATTGGTCACTGATTTGTTTTTGTTTTGTTTTTGAATGTCAGAAATGTATATTTGTAAATGTTGAGATGTTATATTGGTTTCACTGGTAAAAATAAATAATTGAAATGGATATATATTTGTTTTTTGTTAAGTTGCCTAATAATTATGCACAGTAATAGTCACCTGCACACACAGATATCCCCCTAAAATAGCTATAACTAAAAACAAACTAAAAACTACTTCCAAAACTATTTAGCTTCGATATTAATGAGTTTTTTGGGTTCATTGAGAACATTGTTGTTGTTCAATAATAAAATTAATCCTCAAAAATACAACTTGCCTAATAATTCTGCACTCCCTGTACACATACACTCTTACACAGACACACAAACACACTGAAGACACATATAGGATTCTTACAAATTTATTTGCAGCTACAATGCAAACTATTAGTTACAAATCTGACCTTCTTTAAAATGCCAGTTCTTTAGCCTTGGAAGAGTAAGTTCAAACACATGTTCCCAGTGAATTAATTGCATTCAAACATATTTCGTGTCCCTGTGTTGTATTTGGCGTATGCATGTGTATTAATGTACAAATGCATGTATGTGTGTGTCTGTGTTTGCTGTTGTGGTTTGTGGTGTACAAGTGCAGCAATAATAATATTTCTTGCACTGAAGTGCTTCAGTGTGTGTGTATGTATATATATATATATATATATATATATATATATATATATATATATATATATATATTTCTTTCATGTAATTAGCAAGAGTCCATGAGCTAGTGACATGGGATATACATTCCTACCAGGAGGGGCAAAGTTTCCCAAACCTCAAAATGCCTATAAATACACCCCTCACCACACCCACAATTCAGTTTTTACAAACTTTGCCTCTGATGGAGGTGGTGAAGTAAGTTTGTGCTAGATTCTACGTTGATATGCGCTCCGCAGCAAGTTGGAGCCCGGTTTTCCTCTCAGCGTGCAGTGAATGTCAGAGGGATGTGAGGAGAGTATTGCCTATTTGAATGCAGTGATCTCCTTCTACGGGGTCTATTTCATAGGTTCTCTGTTATCGGTCGTAGAGATTCATCTCTTACCTCCCTTTTCAGATCGACGATATACTCTTATATATACCATTACCTCTGCTGATTCTCGTTTCAGTACTGGTTTGGCTTTCTACAAACATGTAGATGACTGTCCTGGGGTAAGTAAATCTTATTTTCTGTGACACTCTAAGCTATGGTTGGGCACTTTGTTTATAAAGTTCTAAATATATGTATTCAAACATTTATTTGCC
This sequence comes from Bombina bombina, assembly GCF_027579735.1. Classification (NCBI taxonomy): domain Eukaryota; kingdom Metazoa; phylum Chordata; class Amphibia; order Anura; family Bombinatoridae; genus Bombina; species Bombina bombina. Next base: position 847,791,869 of record NC_069501.1, read on the forward strand.
TTGACTCAGAATGTTCAACTTTCCTTATTTTTCAGACAGTCAGTTTCATATTTGGGATAATGCACTTGAATTAATCATTTTTTTCTTACCTTCAAAAATTTGTCTCTTTTTTCCCTGTGGGCTGTTAGGCTCGCGGGGGCTGAAAATGCTTCATTTTATTGCGTCATTCTTGGCGCGGACTTTTTTGGCGCAAAAAATTCTTTTCCGTTTCCGGCGTCATACGTGTCGCCGGAAGTTGCGTCATTTTTTGCCGTTATTTTGCGCCAAAAATGTCGGCGTTCCGGATGTGGCGTCATTTTTGGCGCCAAAAGCATTTAGGCGCCAAATAATGTGGGCGTCTGATTTGGCGCTAAAAAATATGGGCGTCGCTTTTGTCTCCACATTATTTCAGTCTCATTTTTTCATTGCTTCTGGTTGCTAGAAGCTTGTTCTTTGGCATTTTTTCCCATTCCTGAAACTGTCATTTAAGGAATTTGATCAATTTTGCTTTATATGTTGTTTTTTCTCTTACATATTGCAAGATGTCTCACGTTGCATCTGAGTCAGAAGATACTACAGGAAAATCGCTGTCTAGTGCTGGATCTACCAAAGCTAAGTGTATCTGCTGTAAACTTTTGGTAGCTATTCCTCCGGCTGTTGTTTGTATTAATTGTCATGACAAACTTGTTAATGCAGATAATATTTCCTTTAGTAAAGTACCATTGCCTGTTGCAGTTCCTTCAACATCTAAGGTGCAGAATGTTCCTGATAACATAAGAGATTTTGTTTCTGAATCCATAAAGAAGGCTATGTCTGTTATTTCTCCTTCTAGTAAACGTAAAAAATCTTTTAAAACTTCTCTCCCTACAGATGAATTTTTAAATGAACATCATCATTCTGATTATGATGACTCTTCTGGTTCAGAGGATTCTGTCTCAGAGATTGATGCTGATAAATCTTCATATTTATTTAAAATGGAATTTATTATTTAAAGAAGTACTAATTGCTTTAGAAATGGAGGATTCTGGTCCTCTTGATACTAATTCTAAACGTTTAGATAAGGTATTTAAATCTCCTGTGGTTATTCCAGAAGTTTTTCCTGTTCCTAATGCTATTTCTGCAGTAATTTCCAAAGAATGGGATAAATTGGGTAATTCATTTACTCCTTCTAAACGTTTTAAGCAATTATATCCTGTGCCGTCTGACAGATTAGAATTTTGGGACAAAATCCCTAAAGTTGATGGGGCTATTTCTACCCTTGCTAAACGTACTACTATTCCTACGTCAGATGGTACTTCGTTTAAGGATCCTTTAGATAGGAAAATTGAATCCTTTCTAAGAAAAGCTTATCTGTGTTCAGGTAATCTTCTTAGACCTGCTATATCATTGGCTGATGTTGCTGCAGCTTCAACTTTTTGGTTGGAAACTTTAGCGCAACAAGTAACAGATCATGATTCTCATGATATTATTATTCTTCTTCAGCATGCTAATAATTTTATCTGTGATGCCATTTTTGATATTATCAGAGTTGATGTCAGGTTTATGTCTCTAGCTATTTTAGCTAGAAGAGCTTTATGGCTTAAGACTTGGAATGCTGATATGGCTTCTAAATCAACTCTACTTTCCATTTCTTTCCAGGGTAACAAATTATTTGGTTCTCAGTTGGATTCTATTATCTCAACTGTTACTGGTGGGAAAGGAACTTTTTTACCACAGGATAAAAAATCTAAGGGTAAAAACAGGGCTAATAATCGTTTTCGTTCCTTTCGTTTCAACAAAGAACAAAAGCCTAATCCTTCATCCTCAGGAGCAGTTTCAGTTTTGAAACCATCTCCGGTCTGGAATAAATCCAAGCCTGCTAGAAAGGCAAAGCCTGCTTCTAAGTCCACATGAAGGTGCGGCCCTCATTCCAGCTCAGCTGGTAGGGGGCAGGTTACATTTTTTCAAAGAAATTTGGATCAATTCTGTTCACAATCTTTGGATTTAGAACATTGTTTCAGAAGGGTACAGAATTGGTTTCAAGATGAGACCTCCTGCAAAGAGATTTTTTCTTTCCCGTGTCCCAGTAAATCCAGTGAAAGCTCAAGCATTTCTGAATTGTGTTTCAGATCTAGAGTTGGCTGGAGTAATTATGCCAGTTCCAGTTCCGGAACAGGGGATGGGGTTTTATTCAAATCTCTTCATTGTACCAAAGAAGGAGAATTCCTTCAGACCAGTTCTGGATCTAAAAATATTGAATCGTTATGTAAGGATACCAACGTTCAAGATGGTAACTGTAAGGACTATCTTGCCTTTTGTTCAGCAAGGGCATTATATGTCCACAATAGATTTACAGGATGCACATCTGCATATTCCGATTCATCCAGATCATTATCAGTTCCTGAGATTCTCTTTTCTGGACAAGCATTAAACGTTTGTGGCTCTGCCGTTTGGCCTAGCTACAGCTCCAAGAATTTTTACAAAGGTTCTCGGTGCCCTTCTGTCTGTAATCAGAGAACAGGGTATTGTGGTATTTCCTTATTTGGACGATATCTTGGTACTTGCTCAGTCTTTACATTTAGCAGAATCTCATACGAATCGACTTGTGTTGTTTCTTCAAGATCATGGTTGGAGGATCAATTTACCAAAAAGTTCATTGATTCCTCAGACAAGGGTAACTTTTCTGGGTTTCCAGATAGATTCAGTGTCCATGACTCTGTCTTTAACAGACAAGAGACGTCTAAAATTGATTTCAGCTTGTCGAAACCTTCAGTCACAATCATTCCCTTCGGTAGCCTTATGCATGGAAATTCTAGGTCTTATGACTGCTGCATCGGACGCGATCCCCTTTGCTCGTTTTCACATGCGACCTCTTCAGATCTGTATGCTGAATCAATGGTGCAAGGATTACACAAAGATATCTCAATTAATATCTTTAAAACCGATTGTTCGACACTCTCTAACGTGGTGGACAGTTCACCATCGTTTAATTCAGGGGGCTTCTTTTGTGCTTCCGACCTGGACTGTAATTTCAACAGATGCAAGTCTCACAGGTTGGGGAGCTGTGTGGGGATCTCTGACGGCACAAGGAGTTTGGGAATCTCAGGAGGTGAGATTACCGATCAATATTTTGGAACTCCGTGCAATTTTCAGAGCTCTTCAGTTTTGGCCTCTTCTGAAGAGAGAATCGTTCATTTGTTTTCAGACAGACAATGTCACAACTGTGGCATACATCAATCATCAAGGAGGGACTCACAGTCCTCTGGCTATGAAAGAAGTATCTCGAATTTTGGTTTGGGCGGAATCCAGCTCCTGTCTAATCTCTGCGGTTCATATCCCAGGTATAGACAATTGGGAAGCGGATTATCTCAGTCGCCAAACGTTGCATCCGGGCGAATGGTCTCTTCACCCAGAGGTATTTCTTCAGATTGTTCAAATGTGGGAACTTCCAGAAATAGATCTGATGGCGTCTCATCTAAACAAGAAACTTCCCAGGTATCTGTCCAGATCCCGGGAACCTCAGGCGGAGGCAGTGGATGCATTATCACTTCCTTGGAAGTATCATCCTGCTTATATCTTTCCGCCTCTAGTTCTTCTTCCAAGAGTAATCTCCAAGATTCTGAAGGAATGCTCGTTTGTTCTGCTGGTAGCTCCGGCATGGCCTCACAGGTTTTGGTATGCGGATCTTGTCCGGATGGCCTCTTGCCAACCGTGGACTCTTCCGTTAAGACCAGACCTTCTGTCACAAGGTCCTTTTTTCCATCAGGATCTGAAATCCTTAAATTTAAAGGTATGGAGATTGAACGCTTGATTCTTGGTCAAAGAGGTTTCTCTGACTCTGTGATTAATACTATGTTACAGGCTCGTAAATCTGTATCTAGAGAGATATATTATAGAGTCTGGAAGACTTATATTTCTTGGTGTCTTTCTCATCATTTTTCTTGGCATTCTTTTAGAATACCGAGAATTTTACAGTTTCTTCAGGATGGTTTAGATAAGGGTTTGTCCGCAAGTTCCTTGAAAGGTCAAATCTCTGCTCTTTCTGTTCTTTTTCACAGAAAGATTGCTATTCTTCCTGATATTCATTGTTTTGTACAAGCTTTGGTTCGTATAAAACCTGTCATTAAGTCAATTTCTCCTCCTTGGAGTTTGAATTTGGTTCTGGGAGCTCTTCAAGCTCCTCCGTTTGAACCTATGCATTCATTGGACATTAAATTACTTTCTTGGAAAGTTTTGTTCCTTTTGGCCATCTCTTCTGCCAGAAGAGTTTCTGAATTATCTGCTCTTTCTTGTGAGTCTCCTTTTCTGATTTTTCATCAGGCTAAGGCGGTGTTGCGAACTTCTTTTGAATTTTTACCTAAAGTTGTGAATTCCAACAACATTAGTAGAGAAATTGTGGTTCCTTCATTATGTCCTAATCCTAAGAATTCTAAGGAGAAATCGTTGCATTCTTTGGATGTTGTTAGAGCTTTGAAATATTATGTTGAAGCTACTAAGTCTTTCCGAAAGACTTCTAGTCTATTTGTTATTTTTTCCGGTGCTAGAAAAGGCCAGAAAGCTTCTGCCATTTCTTTGGCATCTTGGTTGAAATCTTTAATTCATCTTGCCTATGTTGAGTCGGGTAAAACTCCGCCTCAGAGGATTACAGCTCATTCTACTAGGTCAGTTTCTACTTCCTGGGCGTTTAGGAATGAAGCTTCGGTTGATCAGATTTGCAAAGCAGCAACTTGGTCCTCTTTGCATACTTTTACTAAATTCTACCATTTTGATGTATTTTCTTCTTCTGAAGCAGTTTTTGGTAGAAAAGTACTTCAGGCAGCGGTTTCAGTTTGAATCTTCTGCTTATGTTTTTCATTAAACTTTATTTTGGGTGTGGATTATTTTCAGCAGGAATTGGCTGTCTTTATTTTATCCCTCCCTCTCTAGTGACTCTTGTGTGGAAAGATCCACATCTTGGGTAATCATTATCCCATACGTCACTAGCTCATGGACTCTTGCTAATTACATGAAAGAAAACATAATTTATGTAAGAACTTACCTGATAAATTCATTTCTTTCATATTAGCAAGAGTCCATGAGGCCCGCCCTTTTTTTGTGGTGGTTATGATTTTGTATAAAGCACAATTATTCCAATTCCTTATTTTATATGCTTTCGCACTTTTTTATCACCCCACTTCTTGGCTATTCATTAAACTGAATTGTGGGTGTGGTGAGGGGTGTATTTATAGGCATTTTGAGGTTTGGGAAACTTTGCCCCTCCTGGTAGGAATGTATATCCCATACGTCACTAGCTCATGGACTCTTGCTAATATGAAAGAAATGAATTTATCAGGTAAGTTCTTACATAAATTATGTTATATATATATATACATAGTATATATACTATATGTATATATATATATATTTTTATAATAATAATTGTTATTATTATTATTATTTTGACTACCTTTGGTTCGTAGGGCTTCCAATTATCAATACATAATCAATATTAGGTTTGAGAATTGATATTACTTTTTGATTGCTGTTCACTGACACACTATATATGTTATGTTATGTCTCCTTTTCTGCTTGCGCTACATCACTCCTTAGTAGCTATCAGTGTGACTCCACCTTTGGTCCTCTACCTTTTCCTCTAGCTGCCATATCTTATTTTCATTAGAAACTGAGGACGACTAAATGTTTTTGTATTTTTATATAGATTGTTATTATGTTCCTGATTCTGATACCCTTTACCACCTATTGGCCTTTTATTATAATTTTATTTTGAAATATTTTTATTTAGGTTTTTGTACATACATACATAAAACAAAACAAATAATAATCTAATGAATCCAACATTACTAATGCTCAACTCTCACTTGTAAAGTAGTTAAATATAAAAAATAAAAATAAAAGAAAAATAAAGAGAAAAACACATTTATGTCTTTTATTGCTCTCTATTTATGGCATGATCCGCCTTTCCGCATTTCCTGCTCTCCCCCCCCCCTTTTGGAGGCCTCATAGTAGTGAATGTAAGGTTCCCATTGCAACAAGTATGCTTCCCTATTATTTAGGGTTTCAGCTACTGCAGTTGCTTTCTCGAAGTGGTAAGATATTTTTTGCTTTACCCTATCAAAACTGGGTGGGGTACTCTTCCAAAATTGGGCTACACTCAACCTAACTATAGTGCAAATCCACATAATTAGTCTGTTGTTATGTTTGGTGAATTCCCCAATCGGGAAGTGGAGTAAGGCCTGTTCCATAGTTAAAGTCACCCTCTTCTGAAAGATCTCGCTAATGAGGTTGGAGGTATGATCCCAGATTTCCTTTGCGTATCTACAACTCCACCACATGTGAGAGTAGGCCCCTGTTTCTCCACATCCTCTGTAACACAATTTAGTTAGTGGGTCAGTCCCCCCTCCCGATCTAGCCGGATAAAGGTACCACCTAAAGGCCACTTTGATAAAATTTTCCTTGAGTGTTGCGTTTTGTGAGAATGATAACCCACCCCTAAGATTTTCTGTCCACTGTTCGATTGACCACGTTTTCCCCGTGTCCTGTTCCCATTTTAACATGAGGTGAGATTTGTCAGCTTTCGGTGGCCGGTTGAAGATTTTGTATAGGGTTGAGATGCCTCCCCTTATTTGATGGGTCGATAGACCTAATGTTTCAAGTGTAGTGCAGGGTGGGGATTTTTCACTACCCATTATCTGTTGAACCCTAGATTTCAGTTGTAGGTAATGGTACCAAATATGTTTATCCTCAGGGTCAAGGGCTTGGTATTGATCATAGGTCATCAGTGACCCTTCTTTATATGCATCTGCTATCCTATATAACCCCCTGTTGCTCCATTTCTGTTGTGTAACTGTATCAATAAGAGAATGTGGAGTTATCAGAGGGGTTATTTTCAATTTCTTACTGAGTAGAGGAAATTTTAAATTTAGTTTTTTCCATATGTATATAGTATGTTGAATTGTAATGTATTCATATTTTTTATGTTTCGCAGTGTTATGTGGGGTCCATAATAAGTTAGATACTGGGAAAATGTTTAGGGCCTTAGATTCAATATGAACCCATTGTGGTATGTTGCTGGTGAGGAACCACTTTAAGGTTTGCGCCATACGGGCCGAATAATAGTATGGGATTAGGTTTGGTAATCCCACCCCCCCCCCTTCCTGTCAGTGCACATGATTTTTTTATTAATCCTTGCCCTTTTGCCCTGCCATATAAAGTGAAGAATGTCCCTCTGAAGTTTGTGCAGTTCCGTGAGTGGTAGTGTTATTGGCAGAGAGCGGAATAAGTATAGTAGTTTGGGAAGTAAAGACATCTTTATAGATATAATTCTTCCATATAAGGATAGTTTCAGTTTCATCCACTTGGCTAACAACTCTCTAGCATATGAAAATATTGGTAAATAATTCAGGTGATATAGGGAATGTATATTGCTGGAAAGATTAATTCCAAGGTATTTGATGGACTTTTTTGGCCAGCTAAATGAAAAATTTAATTTCATTAATTTTTGGGTGTGCTGTGGCAAATTAATACCGAATGCTTCGCATTTACTCTCGTTTATTTTGTAGCCGGAGATGCGTCCAAAATGCTGTATTAGGTCATATACTGGGGGAAGGGAGAGCAATGGTTTGGTCAATGTTAGTATTACGTCATCCGCAAATAAAGAAATTTTGTGGTCAGTCTGTCCTACTGTGATTCCAGAAATGTCTCGGTTGTCTCGTATTTTGATTGCTAAGGGTTCTATACTTAACGCAAATAGCAGTGGGGAAAGCGGGCAACCCTGACGTGTGCCATTATTGATGTGTATTGAGTGGGACTGGTACCCGGAGAGTTTAACATATGCAGTGGGGCACGAATACAATGATTTCAATGCATCAGCGAAAGAACCCTTAATTCCCGCCCTACCCAGTACTGCAAACATAAAGTCCCAATCAATCCTATCGAACGCCTTCTCTGCGTCCAGAGATAGGAACAGAGAAGGCGTTCCCTTAACTGTGGCTATATTGATTAAGTCTATTATTTTTCTTGTGTTGTCTGGAGCTTCCCTTTGCATGATAAACCCCACTTGATCGGGGTGTATTAGTTTAGTGAGGAGGGGGTTGAGACGATTTGCTAAAATTTTGGTGAATAGTTTAATATCTTGATTAATTAGTGAGATGGGCCTGTAATTTTGACAGTGGTTTTTATTTTTCCCTGGTTTAGGTATAACTGAGATTCTCGCCATTAATAGTTCCTTGGGTATTTCCTTTCCCTGAAGCATTGAATTAAACACCTTGGCCAGTTGTGGGACTAATAAAGGTTGCAGGGTTTTATAGAAAAGACCAGAGTAACCGTCAGGTCCTGGGGCTTTTGAGCCTTTGAGGTTTTTAATACTAAATTTTATTTCTTCGTGGGTTATGGGTCTATTTAGGGAATCACGATCTTCTACGGTAATGGTTGGGAAGGGACTGTCTCCTAGAAAGTTTATTAATTCTGTGGTCATGTCCTTTTGTGTATTGCTGGTCTTTAAATTATATAACCTACTGTAGTAGTCTGCAAATAAGTTCGCTATGGCTTGGGGATCATTGGTGATTTTGTTGTCTGATGTTTGCAGCTGGGGGATTGTAGTGGTTCTAGTTATTTCCTTCAGTTTATTAGCAAGCATTTTATCTGGCTTGTTTCCGTAGATGTAGTATTGGGTGTCAATTACCTTTATTGATCTAAGTGCCTCTTTGTTTAGGAGTTTATCTAATTCCTCATTTATCGTTTTTAATTGTTTAGCTATGGTGTTTGTTGGGTGTGTGCTAAGTTGTAGTCTCAATGCATTTGCTTCTAAGCTTAGTTTTGTTTTGGTAGCTTCTATGAGTGTACGTTGCTTGGCTGATTCTGCAATCAAAAGCCCTCTAATATATGCTTTCAAGGCTCCCCATTCGAGGATTGGATTATCAGTAGAGCCACCGTTAAGTTCAATAAATTCCCTCACTTGTTGTTGTACCTTATCCAAAATCACACTATCCTGGAGCAAAATGGGATCATAGGTCCAAGTTTTACATCTAAGTGGGTTAAGCATTCCTGCCAGAGTCACTGTTACAATAGAGTGGTCGGACCATGAGCAATTTTTAATTGAGGCTCTGGTTAGCAGAGGCATTAGAATTTGACTGATGAGGATGTAGTCTATTCTGGAATGTGTTGTGTGTGCTGGTGAGTAGTATGTGTAATCTCTGACATTCTGGTTCAATGATCGCCAACTGTCAATCAGGTTATGGTCTGTGGTAAAGTCCAACAGGACTCTACTCTTCTTTTTGGGCGAGATATTTTGTGAAAAGGCTTGATTTGATCTGTCTACTTTATCATTCATAGTGCAGTTGAAATCCCCTCCTACAATCATTTTATGTCTTTTTCACAATGTGAGATGTTTGCTTAATTTGGAGATGAAATTTACCTGTTGATCATTTGGGGCGTATATGTTGACTATGAGGACAGGGGTGTTTTGAATCGTTCCCTTTACTATTAAGAATCTCCCCTCCCTATCCTTCACAATCGATTCATCGTGAAAGTTTAAAGTGGAGTGGATTAGTATTGAGACCCCACATTTTTTTTTAGGTCCTATCGCGTGGTATTGGGTGGGAAAAGCTTTATCCCAATATTTGGGAGTAAATTTAGGTGTGAAGTGTGTTTCCTGCAACATTACTATGTGCGCATTTAGAGCTTTATATTCTAGAATTGCTTTCTTCCTCTTGACATCTGAATTTAAGCCTCTAACATTATGTGAGATGATGTTTATTGACATGGTGCGGATATGTGGGGGGGGTAGCTTAACCGGTACCTGTGATCATATATTCGAGGATCCCAAAACCTGGACTTCTGGGGGAGAGCAGTGCGGACCATCCCATATGTTGTCTCCTCATTCGGAGAATGTACTAAATCTGTTTTGCGAGCGTAGGGAAGGCAAAGTTTAATATATGGCAATGAAAGATACCTAGAAATGAGAGAGCAAATTTCAAAAATTTCAGTAAAGTCAAAAAAACATGTAAAGACAAGTTGAGCAATGTAAAAAATTATATCAAACAGGTGAACAGGAGTAATCATTATTTGACAAATAAACCTATATTCTATACTGTGAACATGTGCAATTCTTTGTAGTTAGACGGGGACAGGAAAAATTAAGGGAGGGTGAGGGGTGGGGGGGTATGGAGGGAAGGCATAGGGATTAGAGGGAAAGGGTAAGATCCTGAGAATTTAAGTATATTTTTTATATGCAAGATTTAGTCCAGCAATCAAGGTGGTGACAACAGTTTGGACTGCGAGATGGACTATATTCAAAAATGGTGCTATCAGTCCAACACCGGAGGAGATAATCTCTTCCGGCAATTATTAGGTAACTTTAAAACACTAGAACTGTAAATAGGTAAAACAGGGTTAAACTGCTAACTTTCAGAAACTTAGAAGTCTGTATATTAAACCTCTTAATTAAGTGGAAGAGTCCTCATCATCGGTAGGGTGAGCTTCCTGAGTAGTACTGCTCAGCTTCGTTTTCTGTCTTTTTGCTTTACTATTTTTCCCCACTGGAATCCATTCTCTTTGGATAGGTTTCTTCTGGGTTTCTGGAATATTGGTTGATGTTTGGAGGTCTGTCTGAATTTTTAGTCGGTCAAGTATGGCTTTTCCTTCCTCCAGGGTGGAGCATGAGTAGTTGTTGTTTTGATAGGAAAAGGTTAGTTTAAAGGGGAAATTCCACCTGTATTTGATGTGTTCCTTGGTGAGGGCTGTGGTTATAGGTTTCAGGTTTCTTCTCTTCCTTAAAGTAATGGGGGCAAGGTCTGCAAAAATCTGTATGTTATTACCTTCAAACTCAATACATTTTTTTTCTCTGGCAGCTTTCATGATGAGCTCTTTCACATGGTAGTAATGCATCTTAAGAACTACGTCCCTATTTGTATTTTGCTGAGGCCTTGTGAGGGCTCTGTGTACTCTGTCCATTAATAATAAGTGCAGGTCAAGGTCGGGCACCAGCTGTTGAAACAGATCTGTCATAGTTGCTTCGAGGTCTTTATAAGATTCTGGGAGATCCCTGATTCGCAGATTGGATCTGCGTGACCTGTTTTCAAGATCTTCAAGCTGGTCCTCCAGTTTAGTTATGTAGAATGTATTATCCTGAATGGAGCTTTTAATAACTGGGATTTCTTCAGCCATAGTGTCAAGCCTCTCCTCAATTTCTGCCGTTCTCCCACCTATTTCTTTGATATCTTGTCTAATCTCTTGAAAAGCTGTTTTAAATTCTTCCTGGAACAAGGATTTAATCTGAGACAATAAATCTCTGTTGGGATCTTCCGGGTGAGTGGTCTCGGGGTTCCTTAGGTTGCTCGCTGACGGGCTAATGGCTTTAGCTGGACTATTTTTATCCGTGCTTTTCTGTTTCATTTGTGACCTAGAAAGGCACTCCTTAACGGTTTGGGACTTATTTTTCATACTGTCTTGTTTCAAGGAGTGTAATAAGAAACAGTTGGGTAGAGAACTCGTGCGTGTAATATAAGGATGCTGGTTCACTTTTAATTCTCAGGATTTGGCTTAGGAATTAACTTATTATGCACATGCCTGCTGTTGTCCAAAAAAGAAAATTGGAGTTACATGCTATGAAGGTTTATTGCCTTGCTCCACCTCTCTGTTCTCACATTAAGGCAACTAGTGACAGGAGTCTAGAGCTGAAGAAGGTGTTGTATTATCCCTCTCGTCAATTGACTTGTAGGCCCCAAATGAGTCTCTCCCAGTTTTCCCAGGCCGCCCCTAAAAAGTGTAGCCTCCCGGGTAGAGAGATCAGGTCTGATGAGCCTGGAGAGGGTTTATTTATTGCTTAACAAATTTTGAAGTTTTAGTTCATGCTAATGCTCACACTGTACAAGTCCTTTGAGTGAGGGTATGGAGCGTGAGTTGAAAATGGCGTTTTTCCCGCCGTCTAAAAAGCTGCACACTGTATGTCCCTGTCAAGCTGTGCCTTTATCACTTGCAATGGTGCCGCCCGGATCCCTCCGGATAATAGTGAGTGTGTTTAAGTGTCCCCCAAAAACTTTTACAATGTTCTGGCCAGAAGTAAAGAGAGGGTCTTACGTGTTGCTTGCCTCCGGATCTCTCCCAGTTCCCACCACGTGGGTCAGCTTGTCTCTCTCTCCGTGGCCGTGTGGGGATGTAGCCCCTGTCCTGAGCCGGTCCCGGCAGTTGCTGACAGCTCCTGGGTGACAGGTGTGTTGGGGGTGATTGCGGCAGTGAACCTGGCAGTCACCGGAGCGGAGCCCCGACCCTCCGGTCACTGCTGTGTGTTCCTTAGGCCTCGGATTTTAGGCAGGCGGGTTGTGATGTCGCCCGATCTTTAGGGAATTACCCCAGAATTTGGCGTTGTTCTTGAAGTCCTCTTTAGTGTTTTTTGCGAAATAGATGAGCTGAAAATTAATGGCTAAGGGCACTTTATTAATTTCAAAGCGCAGAGCTCCTCCAGAACACGTCTGTCTCGCTCGGCAGTTAGCTCCGCCTCTCCTTTTATTATAATTTTAGATGCCCATTTCCAATACAGAGGTTGACATTTCCCCTACTATAAATATAACCCAAATTTAATCTCTATTTGTCCTAAAATAAACTAACACAAATGCAATCAGAAACCAGTGTTAAATAAAAATACACACAAAAAGTGCAGATTCTGCAGAAGAAAACAAAGGTTGTTGTGTGTTTTTTTTCAAACATTTTTTACTTAATTCCACAAACACAATTGCAAACCAGCTTCACAGTAAATTAATTTATAATTGTTATTTTTCCCAGCAATATAGACTTGTGCCACATGAAATGCTTACACTATTTATAAGTGCCCCTTATTTCACCAAACACTAACAAGCACACTGACCTGGGATGCACTTTATCAATCATTTCAGGACATAGGAAAAGGCACTCTCCAGGCTTTAAATATCAGCTTTACTGCATTTCACATTTTTATGTTTTCCCCATTTTAATAAGAAATGTTGATAAGTCTGAGAGAGCCTTTTTCTATGTTTTGAGATACACACTTGTGTACTAATATAGACAGCAGGAAGGGTGAAGGGGCAGAAGATACCGGGCTGCTAATCACACTGCCTGATTACTGAGGGATACAATTCCACATGAAAGCAAACATAGCAAGGGGGAACATGAGCCCAGTAGCTTAAATAAACAGTGCTCTCACACTCACCGCTGAATTCAGAGTCTGAAGCCCAGCTGCACTTCACTACAGACAGGAAAGAATTATAGCATGCACTCGGCTTTCTAAGTGCAGGGCTGAACTGTGAGATGAGCAGCTGTGACTCTTGCACCTCTCCCAGTCAAAGTGTGCAGATTATTTCACTCTGCTGTAGGGCACTTTCCTTTGCTCAACTTGCAACCTGGAGCGCGGGTAATAGAGCACTGGTCTAAATTGTTCCCTGCATTCCGATAGCATATAATGGTGGGCTGCACAATGAGTAAGGGATCAAAAATATTCCCACTTTAGAAGCTGTAGGAAAAAATCCAGCTGACAACAAAGACAGGGAATAGCTATGCTATAAGTATGGCTTTAAGCCTGGCCATCTACTCTTTACACTCCTGTGTCCTGTCTTTACTGAGCTCACAGACATTAGGCCTAATGTGGGCAACCAGTCCCATTCTTATTAGTATAACTGCTCCTTGCTGACAGTAAAAAAAAAAAGCTGTGCCAAGGGGGCAGGGTTACTTACCTTGTTATTGCTCCAGAATGTATTTCTCACTTCCTAATTCCCTCCCTAACTAACTGGCGCACCCTTTCTAAACCATCTAACTCCCTCCTAAAATAACACGTGCAAGCTCTCCATGGACTGCCACCATTAACAAAAAAAAAGAATAAAAAAAAAAGGAAAGCATACAGCTGTGCGCATTTTTAAAGTCTAGTGCTCTATGTTGAGAATAGGTTTGCACGTGCACACAAGCACACCTTAGAGGGAACAGTGATTCTAATATTCACAAACTTTATTGTACTACATTCAGTTCTCAAAGGTGTCAACAGCCATGAATTTGACACAAGTCCCCTTTTTTTCTACAAATCCCTTGCTCTCCATAGGAAATGGGTGGTAAGGAGAAATTAAGAAAACCAGGCATAATTTGTATCTTTGTACATGTCTTGCCAAATTATTTAGCACCCCAGATTTTTAAGGTTTAGAACCAGTCATGCATCTAAATAAGAGTAAAGAGTATATACTTTTAATGTAGGCACAGTTTACATATTAACAATAGCATAGTTACATGCTTGATATAATTAAGTAATAAGCCATTCATATAGATACCAGAGGCCCAAAGCAATAACCAAGATTTCCCCAGCCCCCCAGATATCAGGTAATAAGTGTTATTCAGTATCAAGTCCTGTCACGTACTTAATTCTGATCAAAAAGACAGCAGTGTGTTAATATATATGAGAATTAGAATTGATGTCTTCATGCTGGAGAAATACTGGCATTGGTGCTGAGACGCAGATCAAAAGGTATTACAGTAACTGGTTATAGACATTTTCTGAGAAAAATGTCTCTGCTTTCCACTAAGTACATCTCTTTGATTACTATCAACACCATCTGACCATGTTTTCACGCTTTGCTATTGCTGAGACAGGTATGGCTTGCTCTAAGTTGTTTATAGATTTTTTTTTCCCTGTCTTATTCATTCTGACGTTAATCTATAAGACTTTTTAAGACTCTCAAATCTTATGTTGTTTTTCAATTTTGTACTTTGGAGCATATAATTCTATACAATATTCTATTTTATAGTTTTGTCTTATAGATAGATAGGTCTATTTACATATTACAAACATATAGCTAATAGTTTTGTCTTATAGATAGATAGGTCTATTTACATATTACAAACATATAGCTAATAGTTGTGTCTTATAGATAGATAGGTCTATTTACATATTACAAACATATAGCTAATAGTTTTGTCTTATAGATAGATAGGTCTATTTACATATTACAAACATATAGCTAATAGTTTTGTCTTATAGATAGATAGGTCTATTTGCATATTACAAACATATAGCTAATAGTTTTGTCTTATAGATAGATAGGTCTATTTACATATTGCAAACATATAGCTAATAGTTTTGTCTTATAGATAGATAGGTCTATTTACATATTACAAACATATAGCTAATAGTTTTGTCTTATAGATAGATAGGTCTATTTACATATTACAAACATATAGCTAATAGTTTTGTCTTATAGATAGATAGGTCTATTTACATATTACAAACATATAGCTAATAGTTTTAGATTGTGCCACAATAATGAACTTTATATTCATAGAATGCACTTCAAATATTATTATTATTATCATTTATTTGTATAAACCCCACAACATTTTGTGGGGTTGGGTACAGAGATATGGGTATAGAATGACAAGGACTTGTGATAAAATGCAAAAACATAACAGACAAAACTAATGTAGTACAGGAGGAAGAGGGCCCTGCTCCAAAGAGTTTACAATCTATACCTATATATATGATTATATATAGGTATACATATATATATATATATACAGTATATATGTATATATATATATATATATATATATATATATATATATATATATATATATATATAAGCATATCTATTTATAAATACTTAGAACATATTCCCCTGTGTGCAGAACGTTGGAGTGTTAAATATTTACATTAAATACATAGTTAAACATTTTTTCAAATATGAATATTGCATAAATAAGCTTTTACATACTTTCAGCTACTTAACTGCAAAGGCCTCCAATGCATACACAAACACACACACACACACACACACACATATATATATATATATATATATATATAAAAAAAAAAGAAAAACACACACACATATATATATATATATATAAAGATCTTGATAAAGCTCTATTGAGCGAAACGCGTCGACCTTGTGACTGCTGACCCTGCAATTGTGTGAAATAAATACACAAAGAGACTGTCTTTTTCTGGATACCTTATGATTTAAGCTTATAAATTGTAACAACCCGGGTTGCCTATTACACTCCTATTGGAACCTTCAATATCCTGCGTGCATCTAGCACTAAGTGCAGGATCCATTTACAAATATCGTTACTTTATAAAAGTTTTCCTCTCATCATTCAAAAGAATTTGTCAAATCCCAGCCAATCCCACCCGAGATACCAAGCGGTGACGTCAGACGCCAGGACACATGCGGCGCTGATCAGTTACCAGGTGAGAAGGGGATTCGGACGCTGCAGACGGATTTGGAGAATAACAGGTACTGAGAAAATATTGTATAGTAACCTGTCTCACCCGGAGAAAATACTTGTCTAGAAGTAACTTTTGTATCATCAACTAAAGTGTTATGCAAATCTGAACTGCACCGCTGTCATTAAGTAACTTTTGTAACATCGGCTAAAGTGTTATGCAAATCTGAACTGCACCGCTGTCATTAAGTAACTTTTGTAACATCGGCTAAAGTG
Organism: Bombina bombina; assembly: GCF_027579735.1. Lineage (NCBI taxonomy): Eukaryota > Metazoa > Chordata > Amphibia > Anura > Bombinatoridae > Bombina > Bombina bombina. The sequence continues at coordinate 847,808,276 of NC_069501.1, forward strand.
TTATGCAAATCTGAACTGCACTGCTGTTATTATCTACCTGAATATAGCAGGATATACAAACACCAACTATTTACCTATACGTTCAATAGAGACGGACACCTGCATAAATTTATGTATGGGGCAGCATATGTAAACACTACTAAAGTGTCAAAGTGTCAAATATTCTATGCATGTTTTTATATCTGAGAATTTTATATAACAAGGGAGACGTCCCTTTAAATTGATGTTTTTAGTATAACTATTATATTGTTTATATGCTTTTTTTAAAAATCTATAAAATATATTTTCCACTCACAGTGACTCATATTGTCTTTATCATCTCACCAAGTGCTATAAAATAGCAATTCAGTATTGAACACTATTTAATAATGAACACTACTTAGTTTTATCTAGTATTCACATTCTTATATTGCTCACTTATCCTTCTTCGATATATATCGATTATACTTTAAGTACACCTTTAGCTATAAGTAGCGCACCTATCACTCCCAATCACACACTCTAATACTGATCCTACAATCAAATATTTACATACTATCGGCTAGATTACGAGTTTTGCGTTATGAGTGAAAAAGCCTCATAACGCTGCTTTTTCACTACCGCTGGTATTACGAGTCTTGTAGGTATAGCTGTACCGCACACTTTTTTTAACCGTCACGCACCGTAACTACCGCACTTTTTAAAAAGTCCTTTTTCAATGGGACTTCCATAGCGCCGGTATTACGAGTTTGCCTGTCCGGCCAAAAAGACAGCGGTACAGCCTATAACTTCAAGATCTGTACCGTGAACTGAAAGTCAGTAGTTATGGGTTTTGCGCTACAAAGCTGTAGCATAAAACTCATAACTAAAGTGTTACAAAGTACACTAACACCCATAAACTACCTATTAACCCCTAAACCGAGGCCCTCCCGCATCGCAAATACTAAAATAAAAATATTAACCCCTAATCTTCCGCTCCGGACATCGTCGCCACTATAATAAACATATTAACCCCTAAACCGCCATACTCCCGCATCGCAAACACTAGTTAAATATTATTAACCCCTAATATGCCGCCCCAACATCACCGCCGCCACTATACTAAAGTTATTAACCCCTAAACCTAACCCTAACACCCCTAACTTTAATATAATTAAAATAAATCTAAATAAAAATTACTATCATTAACTAAATAATTCCTATTTAAAACTAAATAGTTACTTATAAAATAAACCCTAAGCTTGCTACAAAATAACTAATAGTTACATTGTAGCTATCTTAGGTTTTATTTTTATTTTACAGGTAAGTTTGTATTTATTTAGTTTGTATTTATCTAAAAAATCTAAGCTCCCCATTGCCCTGAAAAGGGCATTTGGATGGGCATTGCCCTTAAAAGGGCATTTAGCTCTTTTCCATTGCCCAAACCCTAAGCTAAAAATAAAACCCACCCAATAAACCCTTAAAAAAACCTAACACTAACCCCCGAAGATCCACTTATGGTTTTTGAAGACCGGACATCCATCCTCATCAAGCCAGGAGAAGTCTTCATCCAAGCGGGCAGAAGTCCTCAAAAAAGCCAGGAGAAGTCTTCATCCAAGCTGCAAGAAGTGGTCCTCCAGGCGGGCAGAAGTCTTCATCCAGACGGCATCTTCTATCTTCATCCTTCCAACTCGGAGTGGCTCCATCTTCAAGACATCCGGCACGGAGCATCCTCTTCTGTCGAAGGCTACTGAAGAATGAAGGTTCCTTTAAGGGACGTCATCCAAGATGGCGTCCCTTGAATTCCGATTGGCTGATAGAATTCTATCTAGATGCAATCAGCCAATAGGATTGAGCTTTAATCCTATTGGCTGATCCAATCAGCCAATTGGATTGAGCTTGCATTCTATTGGCTGTTCCAATCAATAAATGCTTGTGCAGTGTTAAATGCTGACAGCGTATGCTGTCGGCATTTAGCGATGTTGAGCTGACATGTTCGCCACAGTGAATAATGTTCGTCCGACATTTACATAAATTTACCTCTTTATATCTTTGAGCCCTTATAACTTTTTTTTTTTTTCAAAATATTTTTATTAAGAATTAGGATTACAAACAATCAAGTAGCAAATAAGGAAACAATTATTTTCCATAAAGACATCAAAATGGTAACATAGGTTTGAAACATAATATCCAGGTATAAGTTTGAGTGAGGAACATCCCAGTACATTATGAACAATATGTAGATGTCTAGGTATTTATTAAAGAAGATCCTCAGGGTAGGTAGGTGTTTCAAATAACGGAACATAAACCTAGCTTTTGCAGTAAAAAAGAAAAGTTTTAAGTGACAAATATGACCACATACCTCAGGTGTCAAAGTAGTCTCAAGGTCATCGTTGGCTGTTTTAGAGGTATTGTGTAAAAGGGGGAGGGAAGGTCTAACGGTAGAGGGTAAAGGAGTCATCATATGGAGGGGAGGGGTCCAAGGGAATCCAGGGAGGAAAATAGGGTAGGTGAAGGGGGAGTAGAGAAGAGCATTGTGAGGGGTTGTGGGAGAAAAAAAAAAGGGGTGGGGGGGGGTTAATCGCAGCAACCCGTGCGCAATGTCCTCAGGCCCATTGACCTGGGGAAAGAGAGCAGTAGCATACAAAGATATACGGGACTACTGGATCTGAATCCAATCTTCCCATATTGCCCAATAGTCCTCCATTCGCTCCAATGAGCTATATGCGAATTTCTCCATGTTAGCCAGGTATTGAATCACCCCGCAAACATCTGAGATCGTAGGCGGGTTGGTTTGCTTCCATGCTCTGGCAATGCAGGGCTTAGTGGCCGCCATAACATAGATCACAAATTGCTTGTTGTGTTTAGGCAAGGCTTTATCAAGAATATGGAAGAGGACCAAACCTGGCGTCAACCGCAAGGTCAGATTCATGGAGTGCAAGAGCGTCTCAACGTCACTCCAGAGTTCACCATATGTGGCAATAGGATCCCTCCTCCCCACACAGTCTCCAGCATCCTGAGGATGTGCTAGTGAACATTTTTGACAGCTTAGTGGGCACTCTGTACCATTGTAGTATGAGTTTCATGTAGCTTTCAAAGATCGTTATACAGTGAATCGTTTTTTTTGTTAGCTGAATTGCATCTCTCAGCTCTATATCCGATATATTTAAGGCTAGCTCTCTGCACCACATCTTGATTTGGCTTGGGAGGCCAGTGGTCCTGCAACATGACTTTGTAATGGAATGTAAGAGGCTTCACCGTCCCCATCTCCTGCAACCATCTCTCTTCCCACTTAGAGTGGGGTCTTAAGGCTTGAGCCCCGAATTTCCAGGAGTGCAGCAAACTGAGAATTCTGTAGCATTCAAAGTACAACCAAATAGGAGAACCTCGTAGTGAGTCGAGTATTTGGTGGACCGTCATAAGCCTACCGTCGGAGAAGAGGTGTTCCACCACGTCGATATTGTGTTGTATCCAGAATTCCACATGGATATTTGGGAGTTCCCACAGGAGACCTCTCATCTGGTGAATCGGTGAGGGGTGTGGAGCAATCTCTGTGTGATGTCTAAGCTCGTGCCACATTTTAATGTTTTGTTGAACCACGGGGTTGGTGACCCTGCCAACTAGTTGTTTGTGTCTGTGGACCCACAGAGCACTTTGAAGGTCCAAGCCCTCAGGTAGGTGGTGTTCCTCGAGTCTATACCATTTCAGTTTTTCTCTAGCAGGGCCCCAGGCCGTGATTTGCGATAGTCTAGTAGCTTCATAATAAAGAAATATGTTCGGAAAAGATACTCTGCCTCTGGAGAACTCTCTCTCCATGATCTTATAGCTAATCCGGGGCGTCTTCTTCATCCAAACATACTTGGAGAAGAGCCGGTGGATCTGCTGTAGGGTGCCATGCGGAATATTCAATGGGATGCACCGAAACAGATACAGCACCTTGGGGAGTAACAACATTTTCACAGTAGCTATACGTCCCATCCATGAGATTTCCTTGAAATCCCATCTGCATATCAAAGACTGTAGCTCTGTAATTAGAGCATCAAAGTTTAACGATAGAGTGCTATCTAAGTCCGCACTTAGGTGAATTCCTAGGTGCTTGATAGACGTAGTAGACCAATGAAATTCGTACTTTTCCTGGAGGTATAAAAGCTGCTCGTTGGGTAGGTTGATACTGTATGCCTCTGTTTTTGATAAGTTTATCTTGTAATAGCTCAAGGTGCTAAACCGTTCTAAGATGTTAAAAACTGCCAGAACCGAACTCGCAGGTTTCATAAGAAAGAGAGTGACGTCATCTGCGTACAACGCAATTTTTTCTTGACCAGGGCCCACTGCTAGACCATCAACAGCGGCCGACCTGCGTATCATCTCCGCTAAAGGCTCCATAATTAGGGCGAACAGCAGAGGGGACAGGGGGCAGCCCTGTCTGGTTCCATTGGAGATGTCAAAGGAAGGGGAACAGAACCCCATCCCTCTCACCTTAGCGCTTGGGCTGGAGTATAAGACTCTGATCATAGTTATAGCTTCAGGTGGAAAGCCGAATGCCTCCAGCACCCTCCACATATATTCCCATCTGACCCTGTCAAACGCCTTCTCGGCATCTAGTGACAGGGCCAGAAGGGGAGTGTGCTGTCTCTTTGCCTCAAAGAAGATAGATATCAAGCGTCTTGTGTTGTCTGGTCCTTGTCGACCACTCACGAAACCGACTTGGTCTGAATCAATTAGAGACGGCAGCAGAGGGGCTAATCTATCCGCAAGAAATGGGGCGGAAATTGCTGCAATGGGATGGGTCCTTGCCTGGTTTAGGTATCGCAACGATAGTCGCTTCCAGGTATTCCTTAAGAATCAATCCCCTCGACCCAATTTCATTATACATATGGCACAGTTCAGGTTGAAGCTGTGTCTGGAATTTTTTGTAGAGTTGTCCCGGGAACCCACCTGGGCCCGGGGCTTTATCAGTTTTTAACTGCTTAATAGCCAGTCCGATTTCTATCTCAGTGATAGGTGCAATTAACTTATCTCCATCCTCCCCCGAGACTGTGGGGAGGTTTAATTTTTTCAAGAAAAGAGGAGACGGCCTGAGGAGGCAGAGCTCCAGGTCTCTCATAGAATTCAATGTTATAAAGGCGCTCGTAAAAGTCCGCAAATGCCTTTCCTATTTCGTCTGGGGCATTTATCTTTTGTCCCTTATAATGGAGGTATGGTATTCGGGAGCTAGCAATTCTCTGTTTCAGTTTGTTTGCTAACAGCGAGCCAGCTTTGTTGCTTTTGGAGTACATTACCATTTTAAATCTCGAGAGGGCTCGTTTGAATTTTTCCGTTTCCAGATTTTTAATCTGTGATTTTAAATCCAGAATTTCAGCTGAAAAGCTAGCTGTAGGGGCTCGTTTGTTTTGCTGTTCCTTCATTCTTAGATCACAGGTCAGTTTACCTAGTGGGGCGCCCCACTTTTTTTTTATACTAGCTGCCCTTGCTATACAGAATCCTCTGATGTAGGCCTTTAAGGCTGCCCACCTAATTTGATGTGAGGTCTGATTAGGTTTGTTGACCTCTAAAAATTCCTCTATCTTGTCTGCCAGGTCGGGAACAAAGGATGCATCTTCCCATAAGAACTTTGGGAGTTTCCAGGATGGGCTAATCAATGTAGACCCCTCAATATCAATGGACATTGTGACAGCGTCATGGTCAGACCACGGGCAACTGCATATGCTGGCGTTAGTGACTTTGTTCATGGTCCAGGAATCAACAAAAAAAGTAATCTAATCTCGAGTATGACCGATGAGGAGGTGAAAAATATGTATAGTCTCTCGATTCTGGATGGCATGCCCTCCACACATCGTACAATGCAGATTGGTAAATAAGGTTTTGAAATTTGGGAGCTGTGGATTTAGAGTAATTATCTAAGATTTTACCATTCAGGATTTTTTTGTCCAAATATGGGTCCTAGACTAAATTCAAGTCACCCCCTATTATCAGCGTGCCCTGTTTCAGGCCCTCTATAAAGTGTAACATTGTGCGCAGAAAAGCTATCTGGCCCTGGTTAGGGGCGTACAGGTTTACAAGAGTATAGAGGTGCGAGTTAAGTCTGCAGACCACAAGTAGAAACCGCCCCTCCGGGTCCGTGTCTACATGCAACTGTTGGTACGCCACCGCTGCACTAACACAAATCGACACGCCTCTACTTTTCTCATGATAAGTTGAACTAAGTATCACCGGGTAGTACTTAGACTCCAAGATTGGGGTGTTAGCGGAAGCCCAGTGTGTCTCCTGTAGAAAGGATACATCACAGCGTAGCTTTCTCAAGTATGACTGCATCATGTTTCGCTTCACGGGCGAATTAAGTCCGTTGGTGTTAAGGGAGACAAATTTAAGGTCAGGGCTCATTGCGGCGGGAAAGAGAAAAAAAAAAAGGGGAAGAGGTATAGGAAGTGTTGTGTATGGAGAGGTGTAGGTAAATAATAGGTATAATAACAACCAAAGAAGGGGGGTCAGAAGTTTGTCGCTAGTATGTACAGGCTATCGATGTTTGACTTTCAATTATGAGAATGTGGTCAATGTGTCACTTTATGGGTTCAAGTGAATCTGTGTTCTCTTGCTTACTTTCGGTAAGCTGTGGTATTACCCTTGGGGGGGGCGAATAAGTACAGTCTATGGACCGTATAGACCGATGTCCAAGAAGAGAGAAAAGAAGAAAAGGGGGTTAAGAAGGGGGATTCAAGGTCTAGGCCGAGGCAAAGTCCGTAGTCTGGGCTTTGGTGGGGGGGGGGGGAAAGGGGTGTGTGTGTATGTTATCAGCTAGGGTGTGCTCAATCCCCTGTCTATTACTATAAGTGTAGGTAGGGAAGAATCTAAAGTCATACTCAACCGTGTAGAGAGGCATCCCCCATACAGAGCGCGCCGATCTTACGTTCTATGTCTCCATGAAGGGCATACTCGTGTGTGGGTTAGTATCGTCAATTGAGCAGTGGTTTTAGGTAAAAGTCATTTGTATACCTTGGTTGAGATCTGTCTGTACCTGGTTAGGGGTGTAGATGTCAGAAAGAGGGAAAGTGGATGTTGGAGAGGCCCTCGTGATGTCTTAAGCACGTCAGTGACATATCTGATCACAACAACATATTGCAAACATGGCTACAAAATAGGCTAATATGGTGTTACAATGACCTCAAACACATATCTGTTTATGACCAAAACATTCAAACATAACTTATTGTGCAAAAAACCAATACAGCACTCAACTTATCTACAGGCGTCTATAGTCCAATTAACCCATACCTGTAAGTGCAGAAACAAACATTTCAAGATAAATAACAGCTTATTTAAATATCACATAACAATGGAAGGTCAACAATACCCTTTACCAGTGTGGTCTTCTACTTTAGACTAGAGAGGTCTGAATGTGTAAGGCTAAGTATCTCGACTAGGTGGATGAACTACAGATACAGTTTGGTGAATTATCTGAAGCTAGTAAGATATATGTGCATTCTAACTAGTGTTGTGGTGGTCCATTCCCAAACTAAGGTAGAGCTCCTCATGTCTATATCAAGAGCAAGACCCGATACATGTTGGGCTACTAATTAAATCTCACCATGTCAATTACTTAAGGTCTCTCAACAATAAGCTCATGTATTACTATTGTGGCTAGTGTCATTCATAACTAAAGTGGGGTCCCTGTCAAGGGAGTATAGTGTCTAAGGGGTGTGTTTGCCACTATTACTAAGGTAAGGTCTATATCTCAGAATTAAACATGACATGGCTTCAAGATAGGCTAATATGGTGTTACAATGACCTCAAACACATATCTGTTTATAACAATAACATTCAAACATAACCTATTGTGCAAGAAACCAATACAGCACTCAACTTATCTACAGGCATCTATAGTCTAATTAACCCATACCTGTATATGCAAAAACAAACATTTCAAGATAAATAACAGCTTATTTAAATATCACATAGCAATGGAAGGTCAACAATACCCTTTACCAGTGTGGTCTTCTACTATAGACCAAGAAGGTCTGAGGGTATAGGGCTAAGTATCTCGACTAGGTGGATGAACTACAGATATAATTTGGTGAGTTATCTAAATTCAGTAAGATATATGTGTATTTTAACTAGTATCGTGGTGGTCCGTTCCTAAACTAAGGTAGAGCTCCTCATGTCTATATCAAGAGCAAGACCTGATGTATGTTGGGCTACTAATTAAATCTCACTATGTCAATTAACTAAGGTCTCTGAACAATAAGCTCATGTGTTACTATTGGGGCTAGTGTCATGCTGAACTTAATTCATAACTAAAGTGGGGTCCCTGTCAAGGGAGTATAGTGTCTAAGGGGTGTGTTTGCCGCTATTACTAAGGTAGGGTCCATATCTCAGAAATAAACATAAACATTGCAATAATAACATATTGTGCAACCATTTTCCCCATTTGCAGCCTTTGGGGGCCATGACAACTGGAGGGCACAGCAAGAACCTAACAACTGGGGTAAGAAGTCTCTCATAGTACATCCATGGCTCTTCACCATTCCCCTAGAAGGGGGTAAATGTCTCTAGTCCTGTAATAGAGCATTTCTTCCCTTTCTCAGGTTTGCAACTAGGGGCTAGACAAGATTATCCCCCCCAGAATATGGCAACTAAAAACATCTGTTAATGAAACATTATACTTATCAGTCATCTTCATCTGAGGAATTCTCTGCTCGGTCTGATGGCGGCTGCTGAGATGTTATGTTCTGTCTTTTAGAAGAGGTAGACCTCTGGGACAGAGGTTTCCATTCAAATGCTGTTGGTCTCAGGACAGAGGATGATGTGGTGCTTTGCTCCTTTTCCTTAGGAGTAGGGGAGGTAATCTCCCTGTTTTGGCCAGCGCTTGTAATCCATCCCTTGAGAAGAAGTTGTCCCTTGTCTGGGGTGTCATCCGTGTAGAATCGGCCATCTTTTTGAATCAGCAGCTTAGTGGGGTATCCCCACCTGTATTTTATTCCTGCCTGCCTCAATGACCTGGTGACCTCACAGAAGGTGGCTCTCTTTTGCACCGTGTACTGAGACAGATCAGGGAATATTTGTATAGACTCAAATCTAGTAGGCAGTGAGGGATGTTGGAACATGGCTCTCATGATTTGTTCTTTATAGGTGAAGTAATGGAATCTGGCGATGACATCCCTTGGTTTCTCTGCTGAGACGTTTCTTCCCCTAGGGAGCCTATGTACTCTGTCTATTAGGGTCTCATTAGGGAACCCTGGGGGGTGTAGAATTTCACAAAGGTCAATAAGGTATTTGCCCAGGTCAGTCGGGGCCACTTCTTCAGGAACACCTCTAAATCTCAAATTGTTCCTGCGGGAACGGTCTTCCATATCGGCCATTTTAGCCTCAACAGAGTCCAGTATGTCGACCAGCACCTGTGAGTGGTTAGCTAAGTTCCCCTGCTCTACCGTTAGATCTTCTTCTTTTCCAGAGCATCAATACGTTCACTGATGGCGCCAATATCTCTCCTGAGATCTGCAGCAGATCCCCTGATAGCCTTAGTAAGGGATTCCTGTAGGGAGTTCATCCTTTGAGTAAGAGTGGTGACAATGTCTGAGGCCACAGAGCCCGACATGTTGTTTTCTACTCCCGGAGCTTCTGACATTTCAGGACTATCACCCAACAGGCGTTGTGAGTTGTTAAGGTCAGTTGAGGTCTTCCCAGTAGCAGGTTTAACTTTAAAATGATCCGCAACAGATTTCCTGTATTCAGAGGGATTAGTAGTTTTCCTCCTGGAGCCTTGTGGCATGATAGAGACAAACGTGACTCAACAGGGGAGCAACAATGCTAGATAGAACAGTTAAGCAGAGATCTCCCAGTGGTGTATGCGGGACTGATTTAGTATTGTATGATTTGTTAAGTTGCCATCATATGCCTCGGCCTAAAGGACCTTCACCCCTTAGTGCATGTTGTGAGCCATGCAGACCAACCTAAGCGGGGTCATAGCCAAATATTGGAGTGGTGAATGATAAAGGGCTCTTCTGTAGAAGCGAGTGTCGTCAAGGTAGGTACGCAAAATAATGTAGGTCAGAACCTCCCAGCTATGTAGTCCCCCCCCTGGGGATATGCCTCCTATTGGCCAAGACGGTAAAAGGTCAGGGGGTATGACCCACAGGCTCCTTGCACCTGTGGGAAAGGGAGGGGGGGTTAGCTGAGGACACTAGGAGTCAAATTTCAAGATAGAAAAAAGCTTTAATTATGGCCAAAATTCCCTTTCACTATGGAAGGTTATTTGTTCTGGGAAGTCTATAGGTACATATACAGGAGGTTTGGTAGTATAGGTGATTATGACTACTATAATCCCGAAGCAGGTCCTATGTCACTTTTTAAAGTGCAGAGATAGATAATATCAGTCTGCATTAAAATGCTAGTGGTGGTAAAAAGTTCCTTTGTAGTAAGGGAGCGTTACAGCTGGCACAGTACAGGGAGTGCAGAATTATTAGGCAAATTAGTATTTTGACCACATCATCCTCTTTATGCATGTTGTCTTACTCCAAGCTGTATATGCTCGAAAGCCTACTACCAATTAAGCATATTAGGTGATGTGCATCTCTGTAATGAGAAGGGGTGTGGTCTAATGACATCAACACCCTATATCAGGTGTGCATAATTATTAGGCAACTTCCTTTTCTTTGGCAAAATGGGTCAAAAGAAGGACTTGACAGGCTCAGAAAAGTAAAAAATAGTGAGATATCTTGCAGAGGGATGCAGCACTCTTAAAATTGCAAAGCTTCTGAAGCGTGATCATCGAACAATCAAGCGTTTCATTCAAAATAGTCAACAGGGTCGCAAGAAGCGTGTGGAAAAACCAAGGCGCAAAATAACTGCCCATGAACTGAGAAAAGTCAAGCGTGCAGCTGCCAAGATGCCACTTGCCACCAGTTTGGCCATATTTCAGAGCTGCAACATCACTGGAGTGCCCAAAAGCACAAGGTGTGCAATACTCAGAGACATGGCCAAGGTAAGAAAGGCTGAAAGACGACCACCACTGAACAAGACACACAAGATGAAACGTCAAGACTGGGCCAAGAAATATCTCAAGACTTTTTCTAAGGTTTTATGGACAGATGAAATGAGAGTGAGTCTTGATGGGCCAGATGGATGGGCCCGTGGCTGGATTGGTAAAGGGCAGAGAGCTCCAGTCCGACTCAGACGCCAGCAAGGTGGAGGTGGAGTACTGGTTTGGGCTGGTATCATCAAAGATGAGCTTGTGGGGCCTTTTCGGGTTGAGGATGGAGTCAAGCTCAACTCCCAGTCCTACTGACAGTTTCTGGAAGACACCTTCTTCAAGCAGTGGTACAGGAAGAAGTCTGCATCCTTCAAGAAAAACATGATTTTCATGCAGGACAATGCTCCATCACACGCGTCCAAGTACTCCACAGCGTGGCTGGCAAGAAAGGGTATAAAAGAAGAAAATCTAATGACATGGCCTCCTTGTTCACCTGATCTGAACCCCATTGAGAACCTGTGGTCCATCATCAAATGTGAGATTTACAAGGAGGGAAAGCAGTACACCTCTCTGAACAGTGTCTGGGAGGCTGTGGTTGCTGCTGCACGCAATGTTGATGGTGAACAGATCAAAACACTGACAGAATCCATGGATGGCAGGCTTTTGAGTGTCCTTGCAAAGAAAGGTGGCTATATTGGTTACTGATTTGTTTTTGTTTTGTTTTTGAATGTCAGAAATGTATATTTGTGAATGTTGAGATGTTATATTGGTTTCACTGGTAAAAATAAATAATTGAAATGGGTATATATTTGTTTTTTGTTAAGTTGCCTAATATTTATGCACAGTAATAGTCACCTACACACACAGATATCCCCCTAAAATAGCTATAACTAAAAACAAACTAAAAACTACTTCCAAAACTATTCAGCTTTGATATTAATGAGTTTTTTGGGTTCATTGAGAACATGGTTGTTGTTCAATAATAAAATTAATCCTCAAAAATACAACTTGCCTAATAATTCTGCACTCCCTGTATATAGAGCATATGATAAGTATGAATGCAATAAAATCTTTAGGTTTGCAGAGAATAAAAGTGATGTAGAGCTTAGTTTCACTGTCAGCAGGTTATATAATAGAGCCTGGTCTTGGTTAGTACATAGCATAAAGTTGCTTCATCTCATACACACACAATGCCCGCCAGGTAGACAGGATTATACTTATTAAAAGTCTTGTTGCTAGCTTCTCAGATGAGCACAGATCAGAGCTGTATAACTGACAGGGTTTAGTGTATATGGACAATTGGGTGTTGATAGTAGTGCCGGGCCCAGCAGTGACTCTGGTAATTGTACAGCAGCAAATGTGTGCCAGGCTTGGTTATGTGTAAGGTGTTAGCACTAGTTTCGTTTCACTGCCTCAGATCTGTTATTTAGCAGGGTGCATATATGGGACAAGTCTTATTTGAGCTGCGTCAACTTCAGAGCCTCCACTTATGATGGATCAATATTGAGCCAGTCTCCTAACTTGCAGCTAGTGGTTGTAATGTTCCGGAGCGGAGCCCCGACCCTCCGGAACAGAGTATGTAATGTGCCGACTGTGTGTGTCTTCAGTTCACTTAGCTGGCTAGCTGTCTGATTAAACAGAGGTTCGTATCACTGACCTGGCTGGATATCTATTTATATGGATTGTCTCACCCTATCTCGCAGCTTGTCAAGTCCCTTCGTTCTCTATTGAAGGCAATGGGTATCTTCTCTCTCGGAGGTGGCTGATGACGTCACCGGGCAATGGCGGGTTTTCGCGCCTTTTCGACCCGGTATTATTTAAAGTTGGTAGATGCTTCTTTTGCAAAAAAGCCTCCTCCGCTCCCAGTGTCTCACCGCTATTAACTTCTAGTGAGCCCGCTGTCTCGAAGTTGCCTCTATGCAGGGCTTAGAAAGGTCCGTGAGCCAGATTAGGAGGGCGCTCCGCTCTCACCTCCCCTGAGTCAGAACTTTCAGCCGGGGAGACGATTGCCTAGTCTTTAGGCTGCTGTTAGGATAGGTTTCCTCCCCTCTTGGTTTCGGTGGTTAAATAAGATAAAAACTTGGGAAAAAATGGGTCTTTTGGAGCGTTTTTAACTAAAACTTTTGCAGGAGCTCTGTAAAATTGCAGCCGCTCGTTGCTCAGGCTAGCTCCGCCCCCCGAGCCCTTATAACTTTTTAATGCAATTTTTTCAAATAATCTTTCTGAGGGTTATTATGAATGTAACTGTACTTTTAACTGTATTGTTAATGGTTTTTGTGCAACTTTTTAGTCGAGCGTAACAGTTAACCAGAGCTCTGAAGTTGTGCTACCTTGATGCCCATTAAATTCAATTGCATTTGAGCGAACGTGTTTACTTTCAACTCTTAATATGCACGCTACTTCCATCGTGTGCAAAGAGCCGTGATAAACCATTAGTCGCTCGCACAACATTTAGCGCACCACTCGTAATCTAGCCCTATATGGGAAGAAGAAAATTCAGGATATTACCAACTAGTCAACTCAAAATAATGACAAAAACAATAGTTTCATGCGCACATATTTTACCAGTATTACATGTTTTATTTATTTTTTACCAGGCAAGACCAGATTGCTGTAGGACTTATAATTAGAATAAGCATATTTTTAAAAGACTTTGCACACTTTTTATACATATTTATGTGATATTTGGATGATATATAATATGTTGTTTTAAATTCACAATATAGAGAACCAGGGGATTTTCTAATGAAGCGCTCTCCACACACTTGAAACACATTTTTTCTTTTACAGTATAGAGTGTACTATAGAGGGCTTGTACACAACTTACTTCACAGGTAGTAGCTTCTGTTATAAATACAGTGTGTCCTCTGATTTAAATTGTAACAACTGGAAAATAGACTAACCAGCGCTTTTCAAACTCTTTTGTTTTAGTATATATATATAAATATATATATATATATATATATATATATATATATATATATATATACATATTCACAGAGGCTGGTGCACTCGCACTAACAGATGTCCAGGTGCTAGGGTGCTGAAAGTAGTAAGAGGTATAGGTAATAGAAGACAGCACTCGCTGGGCTTAAGGAATTGCAATAGTAGCTTTTATTTACGTGACCTTTGGGGGACAGCTCCCCTTCATCAGAAACTTCACTTAAATAACAGCTATTATTGCTATTCCTTAAGCCCAGCGAGTGCTGTCTTCTATTGCCTATATATATATATATATATATATATATATATATATACACACACAGTGCCCTTCACTAATATTGGCATCCTTGGTAAATATGAAAAAAGAAGGCATTGAAAATGTGTCCTTGTTAAACCTTTTGATCTTTTGTTAAATAAATACACAAAAATACTCTGCTCTCATGGATATCAAGCAATTGCAAAAACAACACAGGTTTATCCAAAATAAATCTTTGTTAAATGGATGTGTGGCACAATTATTAGCACCATTTTAGTCAATACTTTGTGCTACCTCCCTTTGCCAAGATAACAGCTCTGAGACTTCTCCTATAATCCCTGATGAGCTTGGAAAACACATGGCAAGGGATCTAAGATCATTCCTCCATACAGAATCTCTCCAGATCCTTCCAATTTTGAAATTGATGCTGGTGGACTCTCCTCTTCAGTTCACCCCATGGGGTTCAAGTTAGGGGACTAGGATGGCAATTGCAGGACCTTAATTTTGTGGTCAGCAAACCATGTTTGTGTTGACTTTGATATATGTTTTGGATCATCGTCCTGCATGAAGATTCAACCACTTACCATTTTAAGCTTTCTGGCAGAGACAGTTGGGTGTTCATTTAATATATGTTGATATTTTAGTCCATGATGCCATGATTCCTAACAAAATGTCCAGGTCCTCTAGCAGAAAAACAGTGCCAAAACATTAAAGAGCCACCACCATATTTAGGCCTATAATACAAGTAGAGATCTTTGGTTAATTTTAAAAACAGGGGTGCGAAACTAACCCCAAAAAAGTTGCGTTATTTCACTCTCCATGGAGCTGCCATTATAAGTTACTGAAAAGCCTCCTTGTGCATGTGATATGGTGGAGTTAAGCTCCATACCGCACAAAATCCAAGGGCTGATTTGACGTGCTCGTGCACGCTTTCCCCCATAGACATCAATGGGGAGAGAGTGTTAGAAAAAAACTGAAGTGCAGAATAAAAAATCTCCATAACGCAGCCCCATTGATGTCTATGGGGGAAAAAAAAAGTTACGTTTAAACCTAACACCCTAACATAAACCCCAAGTCTAAACACCCCTAATCCACCGCCCCCGACTGTTTTGGTTTCCTTCTACCAGGCTGACTCACTTTATAGTTGACATTATTGGCCTGTTCAATAATTTCATACAGCGCTTGTCCACTTGCTAGGAATTTACTTTCAGCTGTAGGGACCAGAATTAGAACTATATTTCCAGGTTGAAAAATCCTTTGTCTTGAATTGTTATTATAACTGGCTTCCTGAGCTCTCTGTGCTTTCTGCATATTTTGCCTTACTATTGGCATAAGCTCCCATTCTTTCTTGCATTTGTGCTACATGCTGTATAACACTACTGTGAGGTGTTTTTTCTTGCTCCTGTGTTTCTTTCGCAAAATAAAGTATTCCCCTGAAATGCCTACCGTATAACAATTCAAAAGATGAAAACCCTGTAGAACTTTGGGGCACTTACCTAATGGAAAACATAAGGTACAATAGCAAACAATCTCAGCTCTTTCTATCCTTCTCCACCACTTTACTTAATATTCTTTTTAGAGTTTTATTAAACCTCGAACCAGTCAGTTCGGGGGTGATCCACAGATGTTTTTAGTTGTTTAATTTTAAGAAGTTTACATAACTCTTTCAGAATTTTGGAAATAAAAGGGTTTCCCTGATCTGTAAGGATCTACTTTGGTATGCCCACCCTGCTGAACATCATCATTAACTCCTTAGCAATATTCTTAGAGGAGTTATTTCTTAAAGGAACTGCCTCAGGATAGCGGGGTCATGGACGCTAGCAGACTTTAGTAAAGGCCCTACCAAATCCATTGCGATTTGCTCAAAATGAACCTCTATAACAGGAAGAGGTATTAGTGAATGGAAATGAAAATACCAGGCCAATAAAATCATGTAAGAACTCTTTCTCTGGTATTTTCAATACCAAGGTGCCCCCTAGAACATGACTATGGGCTAGTTTCAAAACTGTATTTCTATAAGACTTAGGAACCAATAACTGCTCCACCTCTTCAACCCCTTTCTTTTCTATTCTATAAGTAAATTATTTTCCCCTTAAAATAAGAAAAACATAATTGTTTTTCTGGATCTATGATGGTGCCTTCAATTACTTGCACATTTTCCCTTGCCACTATCATAGTTGGGTCTTCCTATTGGGCAGCTCAGAAATTACCAGAATTCATTCCTAGATTCTCAAATTCTATGTCTTCTCTAGAAGCATTACTCTGAGGGGGGATTTGCCTCGTTGCCCAGACACACTAGATGTGCCTTCTGCTCAGTGCCTGGCTCTCAATCAGTATTGGAGAATGGAAAAAAATGTTTCCTATTCCTTCTAACTCCTGTGCCTTTCCAGAGTTAATTCTCTGACTTACTGAAGGTTTCTCCCATACTTGACAAAAGTGAGGAAAGTCTTTCCCCAATACCATATCATAGGGTAATACAGACACTGCCCCTACATAAAACTTAACCCTACCAATATGTGTGATAATTTCAACCTCAGCTGTAGGGTATAAGTGTGTGTCCCCATGTATACAGACAGTATCAAGCTTTTGATCTCTGTCTAATTTCTCTGGCTGGAGCAAAACACTTTTTGCCAAAGAAACCTCACTCCCTAAACCAAAGAGTTCTTGTACTCTCTTCCATTCCACATATTTTAAATGACTAGTACACATAGCACTGGATACAAAAGACATTTTGGTGAAGGATAACATTGTACTATTTAAAAGAGAAAAATGTTGTGTGTCTGTCCTGGTCAGAGTAGGAATATTGCACACCTTAAAACGTTTCTTCCCCCCAAAAAGTTAAAATACTGTACAGAAAATAGGTGGTGCAAATAAATTGGACTCTAGGAATTATCAATTTATTTGCGCCACCTATTTTCTGTACAGTTGACATTGTACTATGTCTATCCCTTGCAACCATATTACATTGCATAGGCTCCTCCCCATGTATACAATTACATGTAATATGCCCTAACTCTTGACATTTAAAACACCTTCGGCTAGATTAAGAGTTTTGCGGTATGGGTGAAAAAGCACCGTTAAGGCTCTCTTTCACTACCGCTGGTATTACGAGTCTTGCAGGTATTTCTGCACCGCACACTTTTTTGGCTGTAACGCAATGTAATTACTGCAGCTTTCAAAAAGTCTGCCTGGGAGGTCAAAAAGTGAGCGGTATAGCCAATACTGTCAAGATCCATATCGTAAACTGAAAGTCAGTAGTTATGGGTTTTACGCTACAAAGTTGTAACATAAAACTCATAACTAAAGTGCTTAAAAGTACACTAACACCCATAAACTACCTATTAACCCCTAAACCGAGGCCCTCCCTCATCGCAAACACTAAAATAAAATGATTAACCCCTAATCTTCAGCTCTGGACATCGCCGCCACTATAATCAACATATTAACCCCTAAACCACCGCACTCCCGCCTCGCAAACACTAGTTAAATATTATTAACCCCTAATCTGCTGTCCCTAATGTCGCCGCCACTATACTAAAGTTATTAACCCCTAAGTCTAACCCTAAGTCTAACCCTAACACTCACTAACTTTAATATAATTAAAATAAGTCTAATTAAAAATTCCTATCATTAACTAAATAATTATTTTTTAAAACTAAATACTTACCTGTAAAATAAACCCTAACGGCTAGATTTAGAGTTTTGTCGGTAACGACCCGCGTAGCTAACGCTGGCTTTTTTCTGGCCGCACCTTTAAAATAACTCTGGTATTGAGAGTCCACAGAATGGCTGCGTTAGGCTCCAAAAAAGGAGCATACAGCATATTTAACGCAACTGCAACTCTCGATACCAGAGTTGCTTACGGACGCGGCCAGCCTCAAAAACGTGCTTGTGCACGATTCCCCCATAGAAAACAATGGGGCTGTTTGAGCTGAAAAAAACCCTAACACCTGCAAAAAAGCCGCGTTCAGCTCCTAACGCAGCCCCATTGTTTGCTATGGGGAAACACTTCCTATGTCTGCACCTAACACTCTAACATGTACCCTGAGTCTAAACACCCCTAACCTTACACTTATTAACCCCTATTCTGCCGCCCCCCGCTATCGCTGACCCCTGCATATTATTATTAACCCCTAATCTGCCGCTCCGTAAACCTCCGCTACTTACATTATCCCTATGTACCCCTAATCTGCTGTCCCTAACACCGCCGACCCATATATTATATTTATTAACCCCTAATCTGCCCCCCACAACGTCGCCTCCACCTGCCTACACTTATTAACCCCTAATCTGCCGACCGGACCGCACCGCTATTATAATAAAGTTATTAACCCCTAATCCGCCTCACTAACCCTATAATAAATAGTATTAACCCCTAATCTGCCCTCCCTAACATCGCCGACACCTAACTTCAAACATTAACCCCTAATCTGCCGACCGGAGCTCACCGCTATTCTAATAAATGTATTAACCCCTAAAGCTAAGTCTAACCCTAACACTAACACCCCCCTAACTTAAATATAATTTAAATCTAACTAAATTAATTAACTCTTATTAAATAAATTATTCCTATTTAAAGCTAAATACTTACCTGTAAAATAAATCCTAATATAGCTACAATATAAATTATAATTATATTATAGCTATTTTAGGATTAATATTTATTTTACAGGTAACTTTGTATTTATTTTAACCAGGTACAATAGCTATTAAATAGTTAAGAACTATTTAATAGCTAAAATAGTTAAAATAATTACAAAATTACCTGTAAAATAAATCCTAACCTAAGTTACAATAAAACCTAGCACTACACTATCAATAAATTAATTAAATACAATACCTACAATTACCTACAATTAAACCTAACACTACACTATCAATAAATTAATTAAATACAATACCTACAAATAACTACAATGAAATAAACTAACTAAAGTACAAAAAATAAAAAAGAACTAAGTTACAAAAAATAAAAAATATTTACAAACATCAGAAAAATATTACAACAATTTTAAACTAATTACACCTACTCTAAGCCCCCTAATAAAATAACAAAGCCCCCCAAAATAAAAAAATGCCCTACCCTATTCTAAATTACAAAAGTTCAAAGCTCTTTTACCTTACCAGCCCTGAACAGGGCCCTTTGCGGGGCATGCCCCAAAGAATTCAGCTCTTTTGCCTGTAAAAAAAAACATACACTACCCCCCCCAACATTACAACCCACCACCCACATACCCCTAATCTAAGCCAAACCCCCCCTTAAATAAACCTAACACTAAGCCCCTGAAGATCTTCCTACCTTATCTTCACCTCACCGGGTATCACCGATCGGTCCTGGCTCCAAAATCTTCATCTAAGCCCAAGCGGGGGCTAGACATCCATCCTCCGACGGCTGAAGAAGTCCAGAAGAGGCTCCAAAGTCTTCATCCTATCCGGGAAGAAGAGTAGATCCGGACCGGCAACCATCATCTTCCAAGCGGCACCTTCTATCTTCATCCGATGAGGACCGGCTCCATCTTGAAGACCTTCACCGCGGACCCATCTTCTTCCGACGATGACTTCCCGACGAATGACGGTTCCTTTAAGGGACGTCATCCAAGATGGCGTCCCTCGAATTCCGATTGGCTGATAGGATTCTATCAGCCAATCGGAATTAAGGTAGGAAAATTCTGATTGGCTGCTGGAATCAGCCAATCAGAATCAAGTTCAATCCGATTGGCTGATTCAATCAGCCAATCAGATTGAGCTTGCATTCTATTGGCTGTTCCGATCAGCCAATAGAATGCGAGCTCAATCTGATCGGATCAGCCAATCGGATTGAACTTGAATCTGATTAGCTGATTCAATCAGCCAATCAGATTATTCCTACCTTAATTCCGATTGGCTGATAGAATCCTATCAGCCAATCTTAATTCGAGGGACGCCATCTTGGATGACGTCCCTTAAAGGAACGTTCATTCGTCGTTAGTCCGTCGGTGAAGAAGGATGGCTCCGCATCGGCTGCTTGAAGATGGTCCCGCTCCGCGCCGGATGGAAGAAGATAGAAGATGCCGCCTTGATGAAGATGTCTGCCGGTCCGGATGCCCTCTTCTGCCCGGATAGGATGAAGACTTTGGACCCTCTGGAGGAGCTCTTCTTGCCGGATAGGATGAAGACTTCGGACCCTCTTCTGGACGGATCTGTGATACTCGGGGTGGTGAAGACAAGGTAGGGAGATGTTCAGGGGCTTAGTGTTAGGTTTATTTAAGGGGGTTTGGGTTAGATTAGGGGTATGTGGGTGGTGGGTTGTTATGTTGGGGGGTTATTGTATGTTTTGTTTTACAGGCAAAAGAGCTGTTTACTTTGGGGCATGCCCCGAAAAAGGCCCTTTTAAGGGCTGGTAAGGTAAAAGAGCTTTACAATTTTTATTTTAGAATAGGGTAGGGCATTTTTTTATTTTGGGGGCTTTGTTATTTTTTTAGGGGGCTTAGAGTAGGTGTAATTAGTTTAAAATTCTTGTAATCTTTTTTTATTTTTTGTTATTTAGTGTTTGTTTGTTTTTTTATAATTTAGTTTAGTTGATATAATTGTAGATAATTGTAGATAGTTTATTTAATTTATTTATTGATAGTGTAGTGTTAGGTTTAATTGTAACTTAGGTTAGGATTTATTTTACAGGTAATTTTGTAATTATTTTAACTAGGTAACTATTAAATAGTTCTTAACTATTTAATAGCTATTGTACCTGGTTAAAATAAATACAAAGTTGCCTGTAAAATAAATATTAATCCTAAAATAGCTACAATATAATTATTATTTATATTGTAGTTATATTAGGGTTTATTTTACAGGTAAGTATTTAGCTTTAAATAGGAATAATTTATTTAATAAAATTAATTTTATTTCGTTAGATTTAAATTATATTTAATTTAGGGGGGTGTTAGGGTTAGGGTTAGACTTAGCTTTAGGGGTTAATACATTTATTAGAGTAGCAGTGAGGTCCGGTCGGCAGATTAGGGCTTAATAATTGTAGGTAGGTAGCGGCGACGTTGGGGGGCAGATTAGGGGTTAATAAATATTATGTAGGGGTCGGCGATGTTAGGGGCAGCAGATTAGGGTACATAGGAATAATGTAGGTGGCGGCGGTGTGCAGTTGGCAGATTAGGGGTTAAAAAAAATTAATAGAGTGGCGGCGATGTGGGGGGGGCCTCGGTTTAGGGGTACATAGGTAGTTTATGGGTGTTAGTGTACTTTAGAGCACAGTAGTTAAGAGCTTTATGAACCGGCGTTAGCCCAGAAAGCTCTTAACTCCTGGCTTTTCTCTGCGGCTGGAGTCTTGTCGTTAGATTTCTAACGCTCACTTCAGCCAAGACTCTAAATACCGGCGTTAGAAAGATCCCATTGAAAAGATAGGATACGCAATTGGCGTAGGGGGATCTGCGGTATGGAAAAGTCGCGGCTGGAAAGTGAGCGTTAGACCCTTTCATGACTGACTCTAAATACCAGCGGGCGGTAAAAACCAGCGTTAGGACCCCCTAACGCTGGTTTGGACAGCTAACGCAGAACTCTAAATCTAGGCGTATGTGTTCTAATACTTATTTTTATTAGATTTTCACATTATTTTGTTGTCACATTACACACCAGGTGTTAGGGTTCAATTTGGTGGGTTCAATTTACACATAATCATATTATAAGTATGATATATGAAACATTGTTCTATGAACATATATATTGTACATTTTTTACACTAGATTGTTAGTTTAGCTTTTCCAATTGCAATGGGGACATACATTGAGTTTCCCCTTAGCCAATAATAGTGGCCATTTCCCGACATTGGGTTTAGGGTATATTTGTGTATATAGGGCAATATTGCTGCAGTTTTGAATGTGCCTTTCTGGATGTTTGACAAGTGGGTTACATATGTGATGTGAAACTTGTTTACTTTAAACTTGGGCATGTTTGTTGCTTTTGCTTGTTTTAGCAAACGTTCACTGGATCGTTGCAGTCTACAGTTGATGATGTCATTGGGATTCTTGATAATAAATTTCCAAAGATGGGGGCATTGTTTTATGCATTTTTTGTTGGACAGGGGATTTACACTATTTGTAGAGATCGTGTATATATATATATATATATATATATATATATATATATATATATATATATAGCCGTTTGCTTTCCACCCTTACATAGGTGTTGGTGTTGAATCTTCATGAAGTTCTGGCCTGGCACTACAGTCGGTTGGTTACAGTGAGCTGGACTACTGGGAAGTTCCAGCCTGCCCCAATAGCACCTTAGGGTGCATCACGTTTGTAAATACATTACTGTCTCATTTATATCACTACTTGTTTTGGTGGTACTAGCCCATTGTGGCGCCTCTGTTTTCCTTCTACATTTTGTTGCTTTGAAGCCTAAATAAAGTGCAACTTATAACATCCAAGTAAAAAGATATAACACCAACATGTCAGGCAAAAATAAAGACAATTCAAAAACTTGTGAAAGAATTCACAGAATATATATATATATATATATATATATATATATATATATACATATTTGCATTTGTGATTGCCTGATGGGTGTCACATGATACAGTAGGAGTGGAAATAGACATAACTTTGAAATTTGTCATAAAAAAAAAATTTACTTGACATTTGAAGTTCAGACTAAGGGGCCGATTTATCAAATGTCCTTCCATCATGATCCACTCAGCGGATCATGTCCGACAGACATCGCTGAATGCCGACAGCATACTGTTGGCTCGCTTCCAGTGAGCCAAAATTAGATTTGTGTGTGCTCGCAAACCGATAAATATGCTGTTGGAAGCAATTTCGTTTATCCTTCCAATGGCGCATTATACCTCAATTTCGGCAGCCGGAGTCCGGCAACCGAAAACATTTTCGTGTCCCATAGAAAGTATTAGAAGACGTTAATCTATAAACTATACCAGGTTTCCAATGAAAGCGCAAACCGTTAATACACTGTCGGAGGCTGTCGATACATTGACAAACATTACACCCAGCTCAACTAGGTGTAAAAGAGGAAAAATGAGCTTTTTGATGCCTGGTGCCCATTGAAATTGTATATCTTGCAAACAATGCAAGTGTTTCAATGTAGAAAATAACAGAAATATGTAATATTTATTGTTGTCCCATTATGGAAATTTCAGTATATTTACATATAAAAATGTATGCAAGCATATATCCATAAAATTAAAACAAGACCTATGCCTAGGGCAGCAATACATATTACATATATTCATAAAGTGGAAAATATAATTCTAATAAAAAATAGTATTTGCTTATATGTAAAAAAAATATGTATTATAAATAAGTGTATCTGTATTTTTTATGTTTAGAGGTGATCACTGGTAAGGAGTTCAGATGTTAAACGTAAATTTTATAGTGTAAGGACGGGTTACCATAGCAATTAATTAATTTTCAAGATGGAATGGATGGAACGGATGGAAGCGTTAACACAACGTTAACTTAGACCTACACGAAAAGAGCAGCTGCACGCAATGCTCAAAATATTTAAATGGAAACCTGGTACTAAAAAGGAGCCGTAAATTACCTTTAGCTGCTGGCAACTTCGGTAGCTTACGGCTCCATTTTTAACGACTCAATGAAAGCAAGCCCTCAGTCGGCATTTAACATTGCACAAGCAGTTTTGGTGAACTGCTTGTGCAATGCCGACCCCTGCAGATTCACGGCGGCTAACAGGGGGTTTCAATCAACCCGATCGTATGAGATCGGGCAGATTGATGTCCGCAGCCTCAGAGGCAGCAGACCAGTTAAGGAGCAGCGGTCTTAAGACCGCTGCTTTTTAACTGCTGTTTCCGGTGAGCCTGAAGGCTCGCGCGGAAACAGGGGCATCAGGATAAATCGGCCCCTAATTACTATTGCATTATCTTTTTTTTTTTTATCATGAATTTTTTGATTATGCAAATCTACTGTATTTACTGGTCCTTTAATTTGAATTTGTTCAGATAAAAGAAGTTTAACTTATCCATAACACTTTTAAAGGGATATTAAACCCAAAAATGTTCTTTAATGATTCAGATAGAGAATATAATTTTAAAAAAATGTCCAATTTACTTCTATTATCAAATTTATTTCATTCTTATGTTGTTCTTTGTTGAAGAGATACCTAGGTAGGTAGCATGCACATACTTGAAGCACTACATGCCAGGAAGTAGTGCTGCCATCTACTGCCCCTGCTAATGTATAACATTGTTGCTAAATTGCTGCTATATAGTGCTGAAGACACGTGCACACTCTTGAGCTTACATTTCTGCTTTTTAACAACCGATAACAATAAAACGAAGAAAAATTGATAATAGAAGCAAATTAGAAAGTTCTTTAAAATGTTATGTTCTATCTAAATAATGAAAGAATTTTTTGGGGTATTATGTCCCTTTAAGAACCGTTATCTAAGGTCCGTTTCATTTGCACAAAAAAACATGTTACTTAACTAGTGTTTTAGATTTCCTATGTCCCGTTTAAGCTTTTACATAACTTTTCATTTGCTATATGCAGTTTGTACAAGTAGACGTTATTGTATCTGCCCAACACTACCGCTGTAATGCTCGTGGAATACTCCTCTATCAGACCGAACTCGGCCAATAGTCTTGTTATTCCGGCATCCAGCCGGAAAGATAGGGAATATCCCAGAGCAGAGAAAGTTAGCAAGATGAGGGAAGCAGCACTCACCACAGTTCAGCAGCAGTATATCAATCCAGCAATTCAGGGGTATAACAGGCAGAGTAGTCAGACAGGCAGGGTTCAAACACAATAAGGCAATACAGTAGTAACGATCTATCACACCCAGGATCACACAAAGTAACACCTATACTTGGGCAGTCATAGGTCGTTTTGAAAAGACTTTCATAGGCGCAGGATTCGCGCCACAGGGGTCAGGACCGGCATCCGTGAGAGAGGAGCGTGTGGCGATTACGTCAGCGACGCACGCATCCGGACCCGACACAGCCCCTGACAACGAGCAGGAAAGGAGACGCCACTCCCCTAGCAATGGCTATAGCGGTGCGGCGTGACAACCGCAAAACTACCCTGCACCATTAACCCACTCAACACCAACCCCAGATCACCAACTCTGCCCTGAGACTCTCAGTCTGAAGAAATTAGGAACTCAATGTTGAGAGGTATGATGATATGTTGCAGCTTCCTTTGGCTTCCCATTGGTTATCACAATACACTTATCAATCACACACACCTATTCAAATAATCCCTCTGATGAAAGAGACAGCTGTAATTTATTTCAAAGCAGGGGTCAGCAACCCTGTTTGGCAAATAATGGATTAATGGAATGTAACAAAATACTCCTCATATGAAATGCTATTCTCACATAAACATGTTATTGCTATCTGCATTCTTAAAGCATTGGCACTTTGACACCTTTTTCTTTAATTGTGCCTGTTTCTTTCAGTCTTTCTTTCACAGCATAGCCTCCCTGCCTCTTTCATAGCACTGCTTATTCTCACAAATGCGGGTTGTCTCAGGGCTTTGGCCATGTGCATCTCAGAAACTCTTGATATGTGGTTTAGCATAGCCAGTAGTCAGAAAGAGGAGTTGCTGTCTTTGTTTACCTTGCTGAGTATAACTCTGGAAACAGCACCCAATATAGTAGTTCTCAGAGAAGTGAAGTCTCCAGCTGCTCTTAAAATGTAAAAAGACCTTTATTTTACATCAGTGCAGGACTTAACAAATTCAAGCAACATCTCGGGCACGCACTTAGCCCTTATTCCTGTTGTGTTACTATAGAATAACATGCCAGCCAAGTCTAAACATTTTTAAAATAAATTAACATCCTTTTTACTGCAGTTGTTTTTAAATAACCAGACTTCAACCATTTGCTTTATTTATTTAAATGAGCCATTCTGGGCTTTAGTCCACAGACAACAAGACTAGACACGGTGATAATGTTAGTATGAAGTACATAATTTTGCAGTTGTTATCTGATAAAACCAATTAGGGAAATATATGTAACAGAGTTAACAGACTGTATTTCAAGTTCTGATTATTAGAAAATCCTCAATTGTCAGAGCTGAATTACATGAAAGGGGCAAAATAAATAATGAAAGTATATTGCAAAATTGTTTCATTGTGCTACTAAACATTTTATATAACAATCTCAAGGTGTTTGTTCTTTCTTAAACTCCATCTTGACCTCCAGTTGTTATCAAATTGTATACTG
Source organism: Bombina bombina (assembly GCF_027579735.1). NCBI lineage: Eukaryota > Metazoa > Chordata > Amphibia > Anura > Bombinatoridae > Bombina > Bombina bombina. Next base: position 847,834,588 of record NC_069501.1, read on the forward strand.
CAGCAACCATATATAAGAATAACCCTTTATTGTAGAAACATCTTAGGACAGGATTGTTAAAAGTATCACAGATTGAATCACAAATATTACATCTCTTTGAACAGTGTTCTATATCTATCTATCTATCTATCTATCTATCTCTCATCTATCTATCTATCTATCTATCTAGTTTTACTTAAAGTCTTTGAACTACTTTAAGAATAGGAGATGTTTTTGAACCAGAATAATCCTTTAGAATAGATGTGCAGCTTAATTTCAGTTTCTTATGGAAATTGGGATTTCTAAACTGACACATTTCAGAATGTTACTGAAGTGATTATTTCTACTTCCATGCTAACTGCCTAAATCTGTCACTTAGGATGCATAACAGTAAACTGAGGAGAGGGAAGCTTTTTATGCACAGTTTCTTTATCCGGCTTTCCTAAAACTAGAATTTCATATCTGAATGAGTCCTACAGAAATTCATAGCACACAAACCTAGAATCATTTATGATCATGCGTTAGAAATGTAATTTTACATTTTTAATCAAATAAAGTAATATAATAATATAAAGAAATATTATACTTATTGCATATATGTATCTTAGTGAGTTATTCCATATAGAGGTCAATGACAAACCTTAAGAAAAGTAATCTAATGATTTTTCCACTAAATTTACCACTAAAGTATATGGAGTTTTTTTGTAGATAAATCATTTAATAAGCTTTTTTCTAAAGGATTGTGATGTACCCATAATTAGAAGAGTTGTTTGAAGCGTCTCACATGACTTTTACTGAGATTGTCATAGCTGATGCCATTCCAATCCATTTGAAAAACTTGTGGTTTTCATGTGGTTTTCCAGCTAGGTTTGCTCCCTGTTTAAATTACAAGTACTTTGCATTTAGACAATATAGTAATGGCATTCCAGTCTGTCAGAAAACTCAGTTTTTTATATAGGTGGCAAGAGTCCATGAGCTAATTACTGATGGGATATACATTCCAAACAGGAGACAAAGTGTCTCAAACCTCTAATGCCTATAAATACACCTCACTCATACCTCCATTTTAAAAACTTTGCCTCCTTTTGAGGTAGTGAAGCATGATGTGCTTGATTTCTTCAGTGAAAGGCGCTCCTAAGCATATTGAAGCCCAGGGTGTATTGCCTGATGATACCATGTTTTTGCCTATGGGAAAGCTTTTCAAAATGCTTTCTGTAAATCGGTCGCAGGGATTCATCTGCTGCCTCCCTTTATAGATCAACATTATACCATTACCTCTGCTGATATGTTTCAGTACTGGTTTGGCTGTCTGCTATATGTGGATGGGTGTCTTACACGGCTATTATATAAGACACTCTCAGCTATGGATTGGAGACTTTTTAAGTAAAGTTGTTATTTACTGTTTGTATATATGCCTTTAGTCAGTAATTCAGTGCTCTTTTTTAGCGACTTTATTTAGTGGCTAAATGTTTGTCAAGGTTGGTAGAGGTTTCTTTTGAGGTAGTAATTTATTTATAAATTAGGATGCTACGTATTATATTACTCTCATGGAACGCTGATAATCACATTTTATGCAGTATAATAGAAGTATCGATTTAGGCTTTATTTAGGTACATTTCATTTTTTTGTATATACAAATTAAATTCTTAGCTGCTTTTTAGAGTGATAGGTGTATTAGAAATTTGTGCATGTGATGATGCTATTTATGTCATGCGTGACGCGTCATCATTTTGCGGCCTTTTTCTGGCCAATTTGCCATTATAAGCTCTGCCCCCATCTCATTCAGTGCTCTCAGAAAACGATTAGAGAGCTTTCATGCAGCATTATTTTATGAATCAGTTTTCTTTTTTATAAATATTTGCTCTGTTTCCTATTCTCTCAAGCCTGTTATATATATATCATATATAGGAACATGGATATAAGTTTGCAGAATTATTTTTTATTTTGTAATTATGTCTCAAACTGAACCTGCCTCTGATGTTACCATAGGATTTGAGCTGCATGAACACGTATCTACCAAAGCTAAGTGTGTTTGTTGTAAAAAAAGCTGATCTAAATTCTTCAGCTCAATTATGTGGCTCTTGTTTTGACAATTTGTTAAATGCTGATACATACAGTATATCTATGGGTACAAATGCACCCACTGTTATTCCATCTCAGTCTATGTACATAGCATTCCTGCAGAAATTAAAGTTTTTATTGCTGTAGCTATAGAGAAGGCAATGACTGCTATTCCTCCTTCAAATAAACATAAAAGGGTTTTGCAACATTTTACTAAATCTAGTGAATTAAGTTCTGACCTTCAGCATACTGATGTATCCTCTACTGATGGGGTTTCCTCTGATTCAGAGGATGCCACGTCAGAGACAGATATAGACAAATCATCTTTTTTATTTAAGATAGAATATATTCACTCTCTCTTAAAGGAAGTTTTGTTTACTTTGAGTATTGAGAAATGCAAATCTCCTGATAAAGCTAGTAATTGTCTAAATTCTGTATTTAAGACTACTGTTATTACACCTGAGGTATTTCCTATTCCAGACTCTGGCCCCTATTTAACAATGTCTGGCAGACCTGATCCGACAGTGCGGATCAGGTCCGCCAGACCTCGCTGAATACGGAGAGCAATACGCTCTCCGTATTCAGCATTGCACCAGCAGCTCACAAGAGCTGCTGGTGCAACGCCACCCCCTGCAGACTCGCGGCCAATCGGCCGCCAGCAGGGGGTGTCCATCAACCCGATCGTACTCGATTGGGTTGATTTCCGGCGATGTCTGTCTGCCAGCTCAGAGCAGGCGGACAGGTTATGGAGCAGCGGTCTTTATGACCGCTGCTTCATAACTGCTGTTCTGGCGAGTCTGAAGACTCGCCATAAATACGGGCCGTCAAGCTCCTTTCAGAGCTTGATAGATAGGCCCCTCTATCTCTAATGTGATAGCTAAAGAATAATCTATTCCTGGTACCTCTTTTAACCCTTCTTCTAGGTTTAAGAAATTATATCCTTTACCTGTGGCCAATTTAGAACTTTGGGAAACAGTTCCTAAAGTTTGTGGGTCAATTTCCACTCTTGCCAAACATACTACTATTCATATGGAAGACATTATTTATTTTAAGGATCATTTAGATATGAAGCTTGAATCTTATCTAAGAAGGGCATATTTACATACTGACTATATTCTTAGACCTGTTATATCTATGGCTGATGTTGCTGCTGCCTCTTCTTTTTGGTTGGACAGTTTAGCACAGCAGTTGTCTTCAGATTCTGAATTATCTAACATTATTGTTTTACTTCAATATGCAAATCATTTTATTTATGATATTATATTTGATGTTATGAAGATCAATGTCAAATCCATGTCTTTAGCCATTCTAACTAGAAGAGTTTTATGGCTTAAATCTTGGAATGCTGACATGGTGTCTAAAACTAGATTACTATCTCTCTCTTTTCAAGGTAAAAATCTTTTTGGTTCACAATTGGATTCTAATATCTCCATTGTTACTGGGGGTAAGGGAGTTTTTCTGCCCAAAGCAAGAAATCTAAGGGTAAATTTAAAGCTCCCAATTGTTTTCGTTCCTTTCGTCATAATAGAGAACAGAAAACCACTCCTTCCCGTAAGGCCTCTGGCTCTAAATGGAGATCATCTCTGAATTGGAATAAATCCAAGTCTTATAAGAAACCAAAATCTGTCCCTAAACCTACATGAAGGTGCGGCCCTCAAGCCAGTTCTTTTGGTAGGGGGCAGACTAAAGCTATTTCAAAGAATTTGGACATACTCTTTCCAAAATCAGTGGATTCAGAATATATTTTCTCAGGGGTATTGAATAGGATTCAGAAAAAGACCTCCCTTGGGAAGATTCTTTCTTACCCATGTACCAAAAAACCCAGTAAAACTCAAGCCTTTCTGAAATGTGTTTCAGATCTAGAACTTTCAGGGGTAATTGTCCCACTTTCACAGCAGGAACAAGGATTGGGTTTTTATTCAAATCTATTCATTGTACCAAAGAAGGAAAATTCTTTCAGAGCAATTTTGGATCTGAAAACTTTAAATAATTTTGTAAGAGTCCCAACTTTCAAGATGGTGACTATAAGGACTATTCTGCGTTTTGTTCAGCAAGGTCACTTCATGTCCACAATAGACTTACAGGATGCTTACATTCACAATCCGATTCATCCAGATCACTAGTCTGAGATTCTGTTTTCTAAACAAGCATTACCAATTTATTGCTCTTCCGTTTGGCCTTGCAACAGCACCAAGAATATTTTCAAAAGAGCAGGGTATTGTGGTGTTTCCTTATTTGGACAATATCTTGGTACTAGCTCAATCTTTTCATTCAGCAAAATCTCACACAAAACAACCTCTGTTGTTTCTTCAAAGACATGGTTGGAGGATCAATTTAACAAAAAGTGTTTCTTGATTCCTCAGACAAAGGTCACCTTTTTTAAGTTTTCATATATATTCAGTGTCCATGACTCTATCCCTAACAGAAAAGAGACATTTGAGATTGGTTACAGCTTGTCTAAACCTTCAGTTTCTATCATTCCTTTTAGTGGCTATGTGCATGGAAGTTTAGGTCTCATGATTGCAGCACCGGACACGATCCCTTTTGCTTGTTTTCATATGAGACCTCTACAGCTTTGCATGTAGCACCAATGGTGCAGGGATTATACTCAGATATATCCCAACACTCAAACCTCTCTGACTTGGTGGTTAAACCATCACCTTCTTGTTCAATGGGCCTCCTTTGTTCGTCCTACCTGGACTGCGATCACAACAGATGCAAGTCTCACAGGTTGGAGAGCTGTTTGTGGGTCTCTGAAAGCACAATGAGTTTGGAATCCTCAAGAGGTGAGGTTACCAATCAATATCTTAGAACTCCTTGCTATTTTCAGAGCTCTACAGGCTTGGCCTCTATTAAAGAGAGAACCATATATTTGGTTTCGATTTCACAACAGTGGCATATGTTAATACTTTCTTGGGCGGAATCCAACTTTTGTCTAATTAATGTGATTCATATACCAAGTATAGACAATTGGGAAGTGGATTATCTCAGCCGTCCGACACTACATCCGGGGAAGTGGTCTCTCCATCCAGATGTATTCTATCAGATTGTTTAGATGTGGGGTCTTCCAGACATAGATCTGATGGCCTCTCGTCTGAACAAGATACCTCTCCAGGTCCAGGGATCCTCAGACTGAAATGATGGATGCTCTAGCAGTTCCTTGGTTTTACCAACCTACTTACATTTTTCCACCTCTGGTTTTTCTTCCAAGAGTGATCTGAAAGATCATAATGAACAATCATATGTGTTTCTTATAGCACCAGCATGGCCTCACAGGTTCTGGTATGCAGATCTTGTCTGAATGCCCAGTTGCCAACCTTGGTCACTTCCTATAAGACCAGACTTTCTGTCTCAAGGCCCATTTTTCCATCCGGATCTCAAATCTCTAAATTTGAAGGCATGGAAATTGAACGCTTAGTCCTTAGTTTTAGAGGTTTATCTGACTCTGTGATTAACACTATGATATAAGTTTCAGTGTTTCAAGGAAAATACATCACAAGGTTTGGAAAAACTATATTTCATGGTGTTCCACTCATGATTATTCTTGGCATTCTTCAGTTTCTTCAGGATAGTTTGGATAAAGGTTTGGCTGCCAATACTTTGAAAGGACAAATCTCTGCTCTTTTTGTTTTATTTCACAGAATGATTGCTAATCTTCCTGATGTTCACTGTTTCGTACAGGCTTTGACTCGTATTAAACCTGTTATTAAATCTATCTCTTCTCCTTGGAGTCTAAATTTGGTATTAAAGACTTTGCAGGCTCCTCCTTTTGAGTTTATGCATTCTTTGTACATTAAACTACTTTCTTGGAAAGTGTTATTCCTCTTGGCTATCTCTTCTGATAGAAGAGTTTTTGAATCGTCTGCTCTCTCTTGCAAGTCTCCTTAACTGATTTCCCATCAAGATAAAGCTGTTTTGCGGACTTGGTTTAAATTTTTGCCTAAAGTTGTGAATTCTAACAATAATAGGGAGATTATTGTTCCTTCCTTGTGTCCTAATCTTAAGAATACTCTTGAAAGATATTTACATTCTTTGGATGCGGTAAGAACTTTGAAATATTATGTTGATGCTACTAAAGATTTCAAAAAGACTTCTAGTCTATTTGTTATTTTTTCTGTTTCCAGAAAAAGTCAGAAAGCCTCTGCCATTTCTTTGGCATCTTGGTTAAAACTTCTGATTCAAAAAGCTTATTTGGAGGTGGGGCAGTCTCTGCCTCAGAGAATAGCAGCTCATTCTACAAGATCAGTTGCCACATCTTGGGCTTTCATGAATGAAGCTTCAGTTGATCAAATCTGCAAAGCAGCTACTTGGTCTTCTTTACATACATTTACTAAATTTTATCATTTTGACATGTTTGCTTCTTTGGAAGCAGATTTTGGTAGAAAGGTTCTTCAGGCAGCTATCTCAGTTTGATTCTAGTGCCTGTGATCTAAGTTTTTTGAATTTTTAAGAAAACTTAATTATTTTGGATTTAATTTCTCAGTGGAAATAGCTGTTTTTATTTTATCTTTCACTCTATAGTTACTTGTGGACTTTTGCATCTTGGGTATTATATCCCATCAGTAACTAGCTCATGGACTCCCGCCAACTATATGAAAGAAAACATAATTTATGTAAGAACTTACCTGATAAATTAATTTCTTTCATGGTGGCGAGACTCCATGAGGCCCACCAATTTTTTGGGGGTTATGATTTTTTTTGTATAAAGCAAATTATTTATCCTGTTCCTCTTTTTTATGCTTTTACTCCTTATACATCTCACTAACTTGGCTATACGTTAAACTGAGTTATGAGTAAGGTGGGAGGTTTATTAATAGGCATTTGAGGTTTGGGAAACTTTGCCCCCTCCTGGTAGAAATGTATATCCAATATATCCAATATATATATATATCTCCACCATGAAATAAATTAATTTATCAGGTAAGTTCTTACATAAATTATGTTTTTGAGAACCTTTTGATATTTATACTTTTCTAATTCAATAACCTTGACTTCTTGAAAAACATTTTGTTCTATTCGACCAGCATACCGTAACAGTTTATTTATATTAAATATCTGGCATATGCAATTTACACAGTTTAGTAGACAAGGTTGTTTTCTAGTTTGATAAAAAAAAAAAAAAATAAGAGGACTTTTATGGGACAGCCATTTTGATAGATGGCATGAACATTCTCTTCCAAGGACAATTGAACCTTTCTTATGCAAAGCCTACATTGTAGTTATAATATGTATCATGCATTATATGCTCCAGGCTTATGTGTTGATACATAGTCATGCTTATCAGTCTTTAAATAGAGGTTTCATTTTTCTGTGATTTCAAACATTCACTATACTCTTAGCTAGTTGGATTCCATCTGCACTCCTTATGGCTTATAAATTCAGGTAGAAGTCACCAAGTTCCAGTGATCATAAAGCTTCTGTGAAACTTTTGGCCACATTGTCGTCTTTACACATTTTCACAAATTTCTATCAATCTAGTGTTTCCAGCATTGTAAGAAGCATTTGGTAGGATGGTTCCACCAGCATTTCAATGACATTCCTTGGAAGGGTATTTCCTCCATCCTTGACTTCGGTAGATTTCATACTAAACCAACCTTTCCTAAATGTGGGTTTACAAGAATATGAGAGAAAATGTTATTTCTATTTACTGATAAATCCTTTTCTTTCATACAGGTGGCGGGAGTCCACAATCTACTACTCTTGGGAATTCCTCTTCTCTACCACTAGGAGGAGGAAAAATTCTTAAACCCCAGAAGCTCTATAAAACCCCTCCTACCTATCTTTACTTTGCCTTCCCTGGAGGTGGTTGTAGAATGAAGATGTGCATGTGATTCTTCAGAGAGATGGGTTTTCAGTCTATATTGAAGCCTGGTTTCCCCTCATAGTACAGTGCGTGTCTGAGGGATGTATATGGGGTATGGTTTGTCAACATTTTCATAAACCCTCCATAATTGGTTGCAGGGACTTGTCTTTTGCCTCCCTTTACGTATCTACAATACACTCCTATTCCATAATATCAGCTGATATGTTTCAGTACTGGTTTGACTGTCTTCTGCTTGTTTGCTAGTAGACAAGTGTCTATTAGTAGTTTAGCTTCTGCTGCTTGTTGCTAGTGGACGAGTGTCTATTGGTAAGTATTTGTTTATTAACATGTAGACACTCATATAGCTATGTTTTAGGCACTTTTTTAGTTATTTAAATGTTTGCTAATATATATGGCCCTGGGACAGATCATTTTCACTATTCTCTTGCTGTTTTGCATGCGTCAGCTTTTTTGTCACACTTTGTTTTTTTGTGAATCAGCCTCTAGGTTTACATTGGGTTAACGCATGTCTCTTTAGTTTTTCTATAGTTTACTCGCACGTTGGCTGTATTACGCACGTCAGGTTTTGACATGCAAAATTGCCTTTTTCACTGTTTTTTTTTTTAAAGTTAATGTGTGCTGCTTTGTTTTACAGTTCAACTTAGCATTGTACCGTTAAGTCTATTTTAAATATCTACTTAGGAGGGGTAAATTGTTTTCCATTCCTCCAGAGCTTTTTAAGGGGGTCATATTGTTTATTGCATTCCTTTGCCATATGCTATAATGGAGCAGTCTGATTTTGTCCCTAAATCTACCCAAGAAACTCCTGAACAGCTTCTCTTGAACACATTTCTACCATTATTAGGTGTGCTTATTGTAAAAAAAAAAGCTGAAGTGCTTTCTCAAGCTAATTTATGTCGCTCTTGTTTAGATGCTGTTTCTTTGGATTTTAATGCACCTACTATTTGTTCATTACAGGGAAATGCTGATTTGTTGTCTTCTACTGTGAAAAGCTTTATCAAGGCTGCAGTTTCTGAGGCTCTGGTTGCTATCCTGCCTTCAAACAAGTGTAAAAGGTCAGCTTTTTCCTTCTACAAGTACTATGTGCCCTGAGACCAGGGATACTGTTATGTCTTTAGATGGTGCGGTTTCCTCTGGGATGAGGAATCTTTATCTGATGTTTAAACTGATATTTCCTATTTTTTGTTTAAAGTGAACATACCCGTTCTCTTTTAAAGGAGGTCTTAATTACTTTAGGGGTTAAAACCTTGTAATCCTTTATATCCCGTTTTTAAGACTGTTGTTCATTTACCTGAGGTTTTTCCTATACCTGAAGCTGTCTCTGACATAATTTATAGGGAATGATCTAAGGCAGTTAATAAATTTACTCTATATGCAAGGTTTAAAAAGTTATATCCTTTACCTGCTGCTAATATTGATTTGCGGGAAACCGCTTTCAAGGTGGATGGGACCATTTCCAATATGGCTAAACTTACTACAATTCCTTTGGAAGTCAGTACTTCTTTTAAAGACCCTTTTTACATGCAGGTTATATTCTCAGACCAGCTATTTCTATTTCTGATGTAGCTGCTGCTTCTACTTACTAGTTGTCTAGTCTTTCAGAACAGTATTCTGATGACTCTGCTTGTGCAAATCTTCTGGGTTTGCTCAAGAGTGACAATTATTTTATTTGTGATGCTGATATTATGAAGATTAATGTCAAAAGCATGTCTTTGGCAGTCCTTGCCAGGAGAGCCTTATGGCTTAAATCCTGGTCTGCTGATATGGTGTCTAAATCTAGACAATTATCTCATTCCTTTCAGGGAAAGAAGTTATTTGGTTTTGATTTAGATTCTTTAATATCTACTGTTACTGGAGGGAAAGGGGCTTTTCTTCCTCAAGACAGAGAGTCTAGAGGATAATCCAAAGCTTCTAATAGTTTTTGTTCTTTTGATAAGAGCAAGGAAAAGGCTGACTTCTTTGCCCAAAAGCAAGGATCTGGTTCAGTCTAGAGACCTAATGCTAACTGGAACAAGTCAAATCAGGATAAAAAAACTATCCCTACTACCAAAACTGCTTGAAGGTGTAGCCTCAGATCCAGAAGTTCTGGTGTGGGGAAGATTAAGACTTTTTTTATGGAGACTTGGTTTCAGTCCATTCCAGATCCCTGGGTTAGGAATATAGTTTCTCAGGGATATTAAATAGGATTCAGAACAAGGCCTCTCATAGCAAGTTTTTTTTCTCTCCAATATTCCAAGGAATCCTGTCAAAGCTCAAGCTTTTCTCCAGTCTGTTCCAAAAAAGGAAGGTACTTTCAAACCAGTTCTAGATCTAAAAGCTCTGAACAGGTTTGTAAGGATTCCATCTTTCAGAATGAAAACCATTCAGACTATTCTGCCTTTTGTTCAGCAGGGTCAGTTTATGTCCACACTAGATTTAAAGGATGCTTACCTTCATGTTCCTATTTACAGAGATCTTTTCTAGTTTCTAAGGTTTGCCTTTCTGGACAGGCATTTTCAGTTTACTCCTCTTCCATTTGGTCTGGCTACAGCTCCAAGGATATTCACAAAGTTTCGGGGTGCCCTTTTGTCTGTAATCAAGTCTCAGGGTATTGCGTTGTTTCTGTACCTGGGCGACATCTTGGTTCCAGCTCCATCTTTTCCTTTAGCAGAATCTTACACCAACTGACTCTTATTGTTTCTTCAAAAGCATGGTTGGAGGGAAAATTTTATAAAGAGTTTTTTGGAACCTCAGACAAATGTAACTTTTTTGGAACCTCATACAAAGGTAACTTTTTTGGATTTTCAAATAGATTCAGTATCCATGAGTCTTTCTCTAACAGAGTAGAGAAGGTTACAAATGGTGTATAGAAGTCCAAGGTCTCATGATTGCACCACAGATTCAATTCCATTTGCTCAATTTTAAATCAGGCCACTTCAGATTTGTATGCTGCTTCAATGGTGCAGGGATTATACTCAGCTGTCTCAAAGGATATTTATGGACTTCAGTACAAGTAATTTTCTAACTTGGTGGCAGGATAATCAGTTTATTTTTCAGGGTGCTTCTTTTGATCGTCCTACCTGGACTCTGATCACTACAGATGCAGGTCTCTCAGGTTTTGGAGCTGTTTCGGGGTCTCTAATAGCACAGGGAGTTTCTGATCCTCGGGAAGCGAGGTTACCAATCAATGTTCTAGAATTCAGTGCAATTTGCATGGCCCTTCAATCTTGGCCTCTGTTAAATATAGAGTCTCATTTTTGTTTCCAGACAGACAATGTCACAGCTGTAGCTTATGTCAACCATCAGGGGGGAAGGTGCAGTTCCTTGGCAATGATGGAGGTGTTTCGGATTCTCTTATGGGCAGAAAACAAGTCTATTCTCTGCAATTCATATTCTACAGTGAACAATTGGGAGGCAGACTTTCTCAGTCATCAATATCTACATCCAGGGTAGGGGTCTCTTCATAAGGATGTGTTCAATCAGATTGTGGATCTTTGAACAACAAACTTTCCAGGTACTTTTCGAGGTCCAGGGATCCTTAGGCAAAGTTAATGGATGTTCTAAGTTCCTTGGCCTTTTCAGTCTGCTTATCTTTTTGCCTTTGGTTGTTCTTCGCAGAATAATTTCCAAGTTAAAGAGACAGGTCACCCAAACATCCCCCCTTTTAATTGTTCCCTATGATCCATTTTACCTGCTGGAGTGTATTAAATTGTTTACAAGTATCTCCTTTACCCCCTTTTTGGCATTTAATAGCTGATTTAGCCTGTATTATCCCAACCTATACTGAAAGTTTGTATACTGGAGTCTAGGCTATTTTATTGCCTAAGTAAACACAGCCAGCAGAAGAAATTACACTCCCAGTGGGGTGTAGGATAGTTAAGTAATAAAATGATAATGATAATTGTTCTCTCTATGAATTGAGCTTTGGCTTTCCTGACAAATATAAGATAAGGAAGCAAGTGTGTGTATACAAAGTGATAACATAATGAGATATGATATTACCTGAAACTCAACCCATTGTATTAGGCTGTTGCTTAAAAGCACAAAACCAGCTACTTCATATACACAAAGAAACCTGAAAATGCAATTTTGTCTTGTTCCTGATATTCATACTTTTGTCCCAGCTCTGGTTCGTATTGAACCTGTAATCAAGCCTACTTCTCCTCCATGGAATCTTAACCAGGTATTCAGGGTTTTGCAGGCTTCACATTTTGAACCTATGCATAAAATGGACATTAAACTACTTTCTTGGAAAGTGTTATTTTTTTAGTTATTTCTTCTGATAGAAGAGTTTCTGAGTTATCTGCTCTTTATTGTGAACCTTATCTGATTTTTTCATCAGAATAAGGTTGTTTTATGGACATCATTTGATTTTTCGCCTAAAGTTGTTTCTTCAGACAATTTAGCAGAGAGATTCTTGTTCCTTCTTTGTGTCCTAATCCTAAGAATGCTTCTGAGAGATCTTTGCATTATTTGGATGTTGTTAGGGCATTGAACTATTACATTGATGCTACTTAGGACTTCTACTTCTGCTGTTTCTTTGGCTTCTTGGTTGAAACTTTTGATTTACAAAGCTTACTTGGAGGTAGGTCAGCCTCCACCGCAGTGGATTACTACTGATTCTACTAGGTCAGTTTCCACTTCTTGGGCTTTTAAGAATGAAGCTTCAGTTGATCAGATTTGCAAGGCAGCTACTTGGTGTTCTTTGCATACTTTTACTAAATACTACCATTTTGATGTTTTTTCTTTTTCTGAAACAGCCTTTTGTTGAAAGGTTCTTCGGGCAGCTGTCTCTGTTTAATTTTTTGTCTTTTTCTTAGATGGTGTTATTATGACTGTACGTCTACTTTGTAATGTATTTTTGATGTGTTTTATGCAACTTTTTATTTTCGCAAAACTGTTAACCAGAGCTCTGAAGTCACTTGCGTAAATCATGACATTTACTTTCAACTTGTAATATTTGCGATAAGCCAGATGAGCGCAAAACACCTGCAATTAACCCCTTATCGCTTGTGCAAAGATGTTTGTGATCCACTTGTAATCTGGCCCATTATCAGAAATTATAAGTCAAGTTTTACTCAATTTTTAACTATGATTTGTAGGTTAGTTATATTTTTACTGTGCTTTATATAATGCATTATTTAATTACAAAATGCTAAAACGAAAAGCTAGCTTTTAATGTACTTCTTGCTTGTTTAACTATAGATCCCTTCCTTTAAATGGACAAGAAATTTAAATTTAGCTAATTAATATATGTGAAGGGGCATATTAATCAAGCTCCTGAAGGCTCGTCGGAAACAGAAGTTATGAAGCAGCGGTCTAAAGACCGCTCGTACATTGATAAATATGCCCTGAAGTGTTTATATCTGATCAGCAGATTTGAAAGCCTTTGTCAGAACTGAATTTTAGTGCAATGATGTTATTGAAATGTAGCTTTACACTTTACACTTTTAAATCTGTGCCAAATTAAATCTATATTTCCAAATAAAAGGATTCCATATTTAAAAATACATGTTGAAATATACTATAAAAAGGTATTTTCAATAAAAACTTTGTAACTTTTCAACAGGATCCCTTGTTCCTTTTACTAAAATCTTTACAAAAATATTTGGTATATGTAAACAAAAATGGTTATTTATGATTCTTAAATAATTTTCTTTATATTTACATTGGATTATTGCATTCTACTCTAGGGTGACACATCTTATGTAAAGGATCGTTGGTGCGTTTTTGATGGATTCATGGTCTTTTGTCTTTGGGTCTCATTGGTTTTACAGGTAATGTTTATTTCTGTAAGACAATAATACATAGTATGTACAACTACCCAATATTTATAGGATACAATTACAGTTGAATATTAGAAACTAGTCCTAAAGCCCGTGTAAACGGGCCAATTTTTTTTAATACAGCAGTTCCAATCCTTGCTCCCTCTCTCTCCCCCTCTCTTTTGCGCTCTCTCTCTCCCCCCTCTCTTTTGAGCTCTCTCTCTCCCCCCTCTCTTTTGAGCTCTCTCTCTCCCCCCTCTTTTGCGCTCTCTCTCCCCCTCTTTTGCTCTCTCTCTCTCTCTCTCCCCCTCTTGTGCTCTCTCTCTCTCCCCCTGTTTTGCTCTCTCCTCCTCTTTTGCTCTCTCTCTCCCCACTTTTGCTCTCTCTCTCTCTCCCTCCTCTTCTGCTCTCCCCCCTCTTTTGCTCTCTCTCTCTCCCCCTCTCTTTTGCTCTCTCTCTCCCCCTTTTGCTCTCTCTCCCCCTTTTTGCTCTCTCTCTCCCCTTTTGCTCTCTCTCTCCCCCTCTCTTTTGCTCTCTCTCTCTCCGCCTCTTTTGCTCTCTCTCCCCCCCCCTTTTGCTCTCTCTCCCCCCTCTTTTGCGCTCTCTCTCCCCCCTCTTTTGCTTTCTCTCTCCCTCTCTTTTGCTCTCTCTCTCTTTTCCCCTCTCTTTTGCTCGCTTTCTCTCTCTCCCCCCTCTCTTTTTAACTCTGTCTCTCCCCCCTCTTTTGCGATCTCTCTCCCCCTATTTTGCTCTCTCTCCCCCTCTTTTGCTGTCTCTCCCCCTCTTTTGCTCTCTCTCTCCCTCCCCCTCTCTTTTGCTCTCTCTCCTCCTTCTTTTGCTCTCTCTCTCTCTACCCCTCTCTTTTGCTCTCTCTCTCTCCGCTCTCTTTTGCTCTCTCCCCCCTGTTTTGCTCTCTCCCCCCCTATTTTGCTCTCTCCCCCCTCTGTTGCTCTCTTTCTCCTCTTTTTTGCTCTCTCTCTCTCCCCCCTCTTTTGCTCTCTCTCTCCCCCTTTCTTTTGCTCTGTCTCTCCCACTCTCTTTTGCTCTCTCTCTCCCCCCCTCTTTTGCTCCCTCTCTCCCCCTCTTTTGCTCTCTCTTTCTCCTCTCTTTTGCTCTCTCTCTCTCTTTTGCTCCCCCCTCCTCTCTTTTGCTCTCTCTCCCCTCTTTTGCTCTCTCTCTCTCTCTCTCTCTCTCTCTCTCTCTCTCTCTGTCTCTCTCTTTCCCCCCTCTCTTTTGCTTACTTTCTCTTTTCCCCCTCTCTTTTGCTCTTTCCCTCTCTCTTCCCCCCCTCTTTTGCTCTCTCTCCCCCTCTTTTGCTCTCTCACCACCTCTTTTGCTCTCTCTCCCCCCTCTTTTGCTCTCTCTCTCCCCCCTCTTTTGCTCTCCCCCTCTCTTTTGCTCTCTCTCTCCCTCCCCTTTTCTTTTGCTCCCTCTCCCCCTTCTTTTGCTCTCTCTCTCTACCCCCTCTTTTGCTCTCTCTCTCCCCCCTCTTTTGCTCTCTCTCTCCCCCCTCTTTTGCTATCTCTCTCCCTCCTCTTTTGCTCTCTCTCTCTCCCACTCTCTTTTGCTCTCTCTCTCTCTCCCTCCCCCTCTCTTTTGCTCTCTCTCCCCCTTCTTTTGCTCTCTCTCTCTACCCCTCTCTTTTGCTCTCTCTCTCCGCTCTCTTTTGCTCTCTCCCCCCTGTTTTGCACTCTCCCACCCTCTTTTGCTCCCTCCCCCCTCTTTTGCTCTCTCCCCCCTCTTTTGCTCTCTCTCTCCCCCTCTCTTTTGCTCTGTCTCTCCCCCTCTCTTTTGCTCTCTCTCTCCCTCTCTTTTGCTCTCTCTCCCCCCCCCTCTTTTGCTCTCTCTTTCTCCTCTCTTTTGCTCTCTCTCTCTCCCTCTCTTTTGCTCCCCCTCCTCTCTTTTTCTCTCTCCCCTCTTTTGCTCTCTCTCTCTCTCTTCCCCCCTCTCTTTTGCTCACTTTCTCTCTTCCCCCCTCTCTTTTGCTCTTTCCCTCTCTCTTCCCCCCCCCTACTCTTTTGCTCTTTCCCTCCTCTCTTTTGGTCTCTCTCTCTCCCCTCTGTTTTGCTCTCCCTTTGGTTTTTCTCTCTCACTTGACCATGCTGCTGCCACCAGGGCTGCTCCCGCCAGCCACACCCCTTCACGCGCACTCCCGCCCGGCCATGCGCCACGCCGTCGACCACGCCCACATCACGGCACGCCCAGCCACGCCCCCACCAGGCAGCTTCCATAGTGCGCACTCCTCTGCTGCTCAAGGCCTAGTATGTTTGTCCTCGTGCAGTCTCTACTGCGCATGACTGCATCTAACAAACATACCTGGCCTTTTATTATATAGGATAAATAAAACAATAGTGAGATATACTGGGCTAGTATATTTATCTGATAATAAATGTTATGCCAATAGTGTGTTATATAAAGGATAAAAATGTTGATTAACTACCAAGAAAAAGTGCACTCACTGCGTTCAATATTTTAATCACATAAAAAATCCAAAAAGTTTATTTCTATAATAAAAATAAATATACTGTAATAAAATAATATATCGACAAGTTTTCAAAAGGTATAATGACATTACTGCATGGGTGTTAATGGATTTTTAATAATAAACTGTTTTACTCTATTTTTAAAAATGTTAATTGAACTTGGTTTAAAGGATAACTTTGTTTTTTTTTTCACAAAAGCCAGTCCACGGGTTCATCCATTACTTGTGGGATATTCTCCTTCCCAACAGGAAGTTGCAAAGAGGACACCCACAGCAGAGCTGTCTATATAGCTCCTCCCCTAACCCCCACCTCCAGTCATTCTCTTTGCAAATCTCGACAAGATAGGAAGTATAAAGAGATATGTGGTGACTTAGTGTAGTTTTACCTTCAATCAAGAGTTTATTTTTAAACGGTACCGGCGTTGTACTGTTTTACTCTCAGGCAGAAATTAGAAAAAGAGTTCTGCCTGGAGGTTGATGATCTTAGCGGTTTGTAACTAAGGTCCATTGCTGTTCTCTGAAGAGTACAGCAGTATGGGATAACTTCAGTTGGGGGAACGGTCTGCAGATTACCTGCTTTGAGGTATGTTCAGTACTTTTATTTCTAGAGAAAGGATAAGTTCTAGAAAATGCTGACAGAACCTTGTGTATTTGAGGTAAGCTAGATGCAGTGATTTTGCAACGACTGGGATCATGCTTCCAAAATAGGGTAATACTCATGTTAATACTCATATTAATTAGTGACAAAACGTTTACATGTTTCATAAATGGGACGTTTTTTTCTCTGAGGGTGATAAGTCTTTAGTTGGGGCCTAGTTTTCCACATGGCTAGTCAGATACTCCTAGGAGTATTTCCTTAAGGCCCCTCTGACATCGAGTACATGGTGGGAGGGGACTATTTCTCTTGTTAAGTGTATCCAGTCCACGGATCATCCATTACTTATGGGATATTAACTCCTCCCCAACAGGAAGTGCAAGAGGATTCACCCAGCAGAGCTGCTATATAGCTCCTCCCCTAACTGCCATTACCAGTCATTCTCTTGCACCCAACGAATAGATAGGATGTGTGAGAGGACTGTGGTGATTATACTTAGTTTCATACCTTCAATCAAAAGTTTGTTATTTTATAATAGCACCGGAGTGTGTTATTCCTTCTCTGGTAGAATTTGAAGAAGAATATACCTGAGTTTTTCTATGATTTTAGCCGGAGTAGTTAAGATCATATTGCTGTTTCTCGGCCATCTGAGGAGAGGTAAACTTCAGATCAGGGGACAGCGGGCAGATTAATCTGCAAAGAGGTATGTAGCAGCTTATTATTTTCTGACAATGGAATTGATGAGAAAATTCTGCCATACCGATATAATGTAAACTCAGCCTTAAATGCAGTAGCAGCAACTGGTATCAGGCTGTCATGTATGTATATTTTACACTTCAGTATTCTGGGGAATGGCACTTCACTGGAATTATACTGTATGCATAAAACTTTAGCCTAATTTGCAGGGACTAGCAACAGGCTTTTTAATAACACTCAATTTATTAATGTTAAACGTTTTTTGCTGGCATGTAAAATCGTTTAATTTTCTGAGGTACTGGGTGAAAAAATGTTTTGGGCACTATTTTTTTCCACTTGGCAGTCGTTTTATTTAATTTATGACAGTTTACTGATCTCTCTCACTGTTATGTGTGAGGGGGAGGGACCTTTTTTGGTGCTCTCTCTCTCTCTCAGTCAGAAGTTTATTGTCTTCCCTGCATGATCCGGTTCATCTCTACAGAACTCAGGGGTCTTCAAAACTTGTTTTGAGGGAGGTAATCACTCACAGCAGAGCTGTGAGATTGTAGTTGACTGTGATAAAAAAAAAACACGTTTATTTCTGTATTTTTTTTTTTTTTTTTCTGCTATCAGGGTTAGTTATCCTTTGCTAATGGGAGCAATCCTTTGCTAAAATTGTGTTTTTACAAAGATTTGATGCTATAACTTTTCAGTTTATTAATTTTTAACTGTCATAACTTTTTCTGTGCTTCTTATAGGCACAGTACGTTTTCATATTATAGTAAATTACTTAAAAATTATTTCCAAGTTGCTAGTTTATTTGCTAGTGTGTTAAACATGTCTGATTCAGAGGAAGATATCTGTGCTATATGTGCTAAAGCCAAAGTGGAGCCCAATAGAAATTTATGTACTAACTGTATTGATGCTACTTTAAATAAAAGTAAATCTGTACAAATTGAACATATTTCACCAAACAACGAGGGGAGAGTTATGCCGACTAACTCGCCTCACGTGTCAGTAACTGCATCTCCCGCTCGGGAGGTGCGTGATATTGTAACGCCGAGTACATCTGGGCGGCCATTACAAATCACATTACAGGATATGGCTACTGTTATGACTGAAGTTTTGGCTAAATTACCAGAACTAAGAGGTAAGCGTGATCACTCTGGGGTGAGAACAGAGTGCGCTGATAATATTAGGGCCATATAGACACAGAAGTCGTTCCAGCTGGTGCTACAAAAGACTTTATTGTGCAAACAGGGATAAAAAGCGACGTTTCAGGCCCACACTTGGCCTTTTCTCAAGCAAGTGTGGGCCTGAAACGTCGCTTTTTATCCCTGTTTGCACAATAAAGTCTTTTGTAGCACCAGCTGGAACGACTTCTGTGTCTATGTATCTATACTGGGTTTGGTAAACCTGTTCCTGGCTGTGCAGTGAGTGCTGTGTTTCATGATACATTGTTGCAATATTAGGGCCATGTCAGACACTGCGTCACAATTTGCAGAACATGAGGACGGAGAGCTTCATTCTGCGGGTGACGGTTCTGATCCAAACAAACTGGATTCAGATATTTCAAATTTTTAATTTAAGCTGGAAAACCTCCGTGTATTACTAGGGGAGGTGTTAGCGGCTCTGAATGATTGTAACACAGTTGCAATACCAGAGAAAATGTGTAGGTTGGATAAATATTTTGCGGTACCGGCGAGTACTGACGTTTTTCCTATACTTAAGAGACTTACTGAAATTGTTACTAAGGAGTGGGATAGACCCGGTGTGCCGTTCTCACCCCCTCCGATATTTAGAAAGATGTTTCCAATAGACGCCACCACACGGGACTTATGGCAAACGGTCCCTAAGGTGGAGGGAGCAGTTTCTACTTTAGCTAAGCGTACCACTATCCCGGTGGAGGATAGCTGTGCCTTTTCAGATCCAATGGATAAAAAGTTAGAGGGTTACCTTAAGAAAATGTTTGTTCAACAAGGTTTTATATTGCAACCTCTTGCATGCATTGCGCCTGTCACGGCTGCAGCAGCATTTTGGTTTGAGTCTCTGGAAGAGACACTTGAATCAGCTCCATTAGATGAGATTACACACAAGCTTAAAGCCCTTAAGTTAGCTAACTCATTTATTTCAGATGCCGTAGTACATTTAACTAAACTTACGGCTAAGAATTCCGGATTCGCCATTTAGGCACGCAGAGCACTGTGGCTAAAATCCTGGTCAGCTGACGTTACTTCTAAATCTAAATTGCTTAATATACCTTTCAAAGGGCAGACCTTATTCGGGCCCGGGTTGAAAGAAATTATCGCTGACATTACAGGAGGTAAAGGCCATGCCCTGCCTCAAGACAGAGCCAAACCTAAGGCTAGACAGTCTAATTTTCGTTACTTTCGTAATTTCAAAGCAGGAGCAGCATCAACTTCCTCTGCACCAAAACAGGAAGGAGCTGTTGCTCGCTACAGACAAGGCTGGAGACCTAACCAGTCCTGGAACAAGGGCAAGCAGGCCAGGAAACCTGCTGCTGCCCCTAAGACAGCATGAATCGAGGGCCCCCGATCCGGGAACGGATCTAGTGGGGGGCAGACTTTCTCTCTTCGCCCAGGCTTGGGCAAGAGATGTCCAGGATCCCTGGGCGTTAGAGATCATATCTCAGGGATACCTTCTAGACTTCAAATTCTCTCCCCCAAGAGGGAGATTTCATCTGTCAAGGTTGTCAACAAACCAAATAAAGAAAGAGGTGTTTCTACGCTGCGTACAAGATCTTTTATTAATGGGAGTGATCCATCCGGTTCTGTGGTCGGAACAAGGACAAGGGTTTTACTCAAATCTGTTTGTGGTTCCCAAAAAAGAGGGAACTTTCAGGCCAATCTTGGATTTAAAGATCCTAAACAAATTCCTAAGAGTTCCATCGTTCAAAATGGAAACTATTCGGACAATTTTACCCATGATCCAAAAGGGTCAGTACATGACCACAGTGGATTTAATGGATGCTTACCTTCACATACCGATTCACAAAGATCATTACCGGTATCTAAGGTTTGCCTTTCTAGACAGGCATTACCAGTTTGTAGCTCTTCCATTCGGATTGGCTACGGCTCCGAGAATCTTCACAAAGGTTCTGTGTGCTCTTCTGGCGGTACTAAGACCGCGAGGAATTGCGGTAGCTCCGTACCTAGACGACATTCTGATACAAGCTTCAAGCTTTCAAACTGCCAAGTCTCATACAGAGTTAGTACTGGCATTTCTAAGGTCGCATGGATGGAAGGTGAACGAAAAGAAGAGTTCTCTCTTTCCACTCACAAGAGTTCCCTTCTTGGGGACTCTTATAGATTCTGTAGAAATGAAGGTTTACCTGACAGAAGACAGGTTAACAAAGCTTCAAAATGCATGCCGTGTCCTTCATTCCATTCAACACCCGTCAGTAGCTCAATGCATGGAGGTGATCGGCTTAATGGTAGCAGCAATGGACATAGTACCCTTTGCACGTCTACATCTCAGACCGCTGCAATTGTGCATGCTAAGTCAGTGGAATGGGGATTACTCAGACTTGTCCCCTACTCTGAATCTGGATCAAGAGACCATAAATTCTCTTCTATGGTGGCTTTCTCGGCCACATCTGTCCAGGGGGATGCCATTCAGCAGGCCGGACTGGACAATTGTAACAACAGACGCCAGCCTACTAGGTTGGGGCGCTGTCTGGAATTCTCTGAAGGCTCAGGGACAATGGAATCAGGAGGAGAGTCTCCTACCAATAAACATTCTGGAATTGAGAGCAGTTCTCAATGCCCTTCTGGCTTGGCCCCAGTTAACAACTCGGGGGTTCATCAGGTTTCAGTCGGACAACATCACGACTGTAGCTTACATCAACCATCAGGGAGGGACAAGAAGCTCCCTAGCAATGATGGAAGTATCAAAGATAATTCGCTGGGCAGAGTCTCACTCTTGCCACCTGTCAGCAATCCACATCCCGGGAGTGGAGAACTGGGAGGCGGATTTCTTAAGTCGTCAGACTTTTCATCCGGGGGAGTGGGAACTTCATCCGGAGGTCTTTGCCCAAATACTTCGACGTTGGGGCAAACCAGAGATAGATCTCATGGCGTCTCGAACGCCAAGCTTCCTCGTTACGGGTCCAGATCCAGGGATCCGGGAGCGGTTCTGATAGATGCTTTGACAGCACCTTGGACCTTCGGGATGGCTTATGTGTTTCCACCCTTCCCGATGCTTCCTCGATTGATTGCCAGAATCAAACAGGAGAGAGCATCAGTGATTCTAATAACGCCTGCATGGCCACGCAGGACTTGGTATGCAGATCTAGTGGACATGTCATCCTGTCCACCTTGGTCGCTACCTCTGAAACAGGACCTTCTGATCCAGGGTCCCTTCAAACATCAAAATCTAATTTCTCTGAAGCTGACTGCTTGGAAATTGAACGCTTGATTTTATCAAAACGTGGTTTTTCTGAGTCAGTTATTGATACCTTAATACAGGCTAGGAAGCCTGTTACCAGAAAGATTTACCATAAGATATGGCGCAAATACTTATATTGGTGCGAATCCAAGAGTTACTCATGGAGTAAGGTTAGGATTCCGAGGATATTGTCTTTTCTACAAGAAGGTTTAGAAAAGGGTTTATCCCAGTGCTTTCCAAACTGTGTGTCGGGACACACTAGTGTGTTGGCAGCAGTGTGTAGGTGTGTCCCTGCTTCAGCCCTAATTTTTTACAATTTAAATTTTTTAAACATTTTTTTTCATGGTTGACACGTGATTGATACCTAGGGGGTCACAGATAATCTTAACCTATTGGGGCAGATCAGTGGGAACTGAAACTATTGCCATTGGTGGCTTTGGCGGCACATTGGCTCCTGACTGCATGTGTAGTCAGTGAGTGGGACAGCAGTGTGTTTGCAGCATGGGCAGTAGTCAATCGGACTCACCAAGCTCTGAGGGCGGCAGCTTAAACGCTGAGCTGAAGTCAGAAGTCAGTGGGTTTTTTTTTGCAACTAGCTCCCAGTAGTGCATTGTTGCTCCTGCTCTTGATATAGGGATAGGAAGGGAAGCTTAAAAATGATTAATGATGAAATGCGAGTGTCTTTATCTAATATTCCACCACATATTCAGAAATTGTGTCCATCCTATCAATCTTATACATCCTATTAAAATAGTAAGTAGCTTTTACTTGTAAATACATTTAGTTATTTTATCATTTATGTATGTGTCCGTATCTCATAAAACAAGTTAGTTTAACCTCCTGTTTGCCAGTACAACTTAATTACTGTGTCGCGAAATGATGTAGGTCTAAAAAGTGTGTCACCAACATGAAAAGTTTGGAAAGCTCTGGTTTATCCGCTAGTTCCTTAAAGGGACAGATTTCAGCTCTGTCCATTCTTTTACACAAACGTCTGTCAGAAGTTCCGGACGTTCAAGCTTTTTGTCAGGCTTTAGCTAGGATCAAGCCTGTGTTTAAAACTGTTGCTCCACCATGGAGTTTGAATTTAGTTCTTAATGTTTTACAGGGGGTTCCGTTTGAACCCCTTCATTCCATTGATATCAAGTTGTTATCTTGGAAAGTTCTGTTTTTAATGGCGATTTCCTCGGCTCGAAGAGTCTCTGAGTTATCTGCCTTACATTGTGATTCTCCTTATCTGATTTTTCATTCAGACAAGGTAGTTCTGCGTACTAAACCTGGGTTCCTACCTAAGGTGGTCACTAACAGGAATATCAATCAAGAGATTGTGGTTACATCTTTGTGTCCTAATCCTTCTTCGAAAAAGGAACGTCTGCTACACAATCTAGATGTAGTCCGTGCCCTGAAATTTTATCTACAGGCAACTAAGGATTTTCAACAAACGTCTTCCCTGTTTGTCGTTTATTCTGGTCAGAGGAGAGGTCAAAAAGCTTCGGCTACCTCTCTCTCCTTTTGGCTTCGTAGCATAATACGGTTAGCCTATGAGACTGCTGGACAGCAGCCTCCTGAAAGAATTACAGCACATTCTACTAGAGCTGTGGCTTCCACTTGGGCCTTTAAGAATGAGGCTTCTGTTGAACAGATTTGCAAGGCTGCAACTTGGTCTTCTCTTCATACTTTTTCCAAATTTTACAAATTTGACACTTTTGCTTCTTCGGAGGCTGTTTTTGGGAGAAAGGTTCTTCAGGCAGTGGTTCCTTCCGTATAAAGAGCCTGCCTGTCCCTCCCGTCATCCGTGTACTTTAGCTTTGGTATTGGTATCCCATAAGTAATGGATGATCCGTGGACTGGATACACTTAACAAGAGAAAACATAATTTATGCTTACCTGATAAATTTATTTCTCTTGTAGTGTATCCAGTCCACGGCCCGCCCTGTCACTTTAAGGCAGGTAATTTCTCTTGTTAAGTGTATCCAGTCCACGGATCATCCATTACTTATGGAATATATTCTCCTTCCCAACAGGAAGCTGCAAGAGTCCACCCACAGCAAAGCTGCTATATAGCTCCTCCCCTAACTGCCATATTCAGTCATTCTCTTGCAAGCCTCAACATAGATAGGAGGTTGTGAGAGTCTGTGGTGCTTTCTACTTAGTTTATTCTTCAATCAAAAGTTTGTTATTTTTAAATGGCACCGGAGTGTGTTGTTTATCTCAGGCAGTATTTGGAAGAAGAATCTGCCTGCGTTTTTCTATGATCTTAGCAGACGTAACTAAGATCCATTTGCTGTTCTCACACATTCTGAGGAGTGAGGTACTTCAGAGGGGGAATGGCGTGCAGGTTTTCCTGCAGATAAGGTATGTGCAGTAAAATATTTTTCTAGGAATGGAATTGACTAAGAAAATACTGCTGATACCGAAGTAATGTAAGTAAAGCCTTAAATGCAGCGATAGCGACTGGTATCAGGCTTATTAATAGAGATACATACTCTTGTAAAAATGTGTTTTAAAACGTTTGCTGGCATGTTTAATCGTTTTTTAACATATGTTTGGTGATAAAACTTATTGGGGCCTAAGTTTTTTCCACATGGCTGGCTTAAATTTTGCATAGAAACAGTTTCCTGAGGCTTTCCACTGTTATAGTATAAAAGTTACAGTTGGTGCAGTTAAAATTACAAACAGTGACATTCAGCTTCCCTCAGCAGTCCCCTGCATGCTATAGGACATCTCTGAAGGGCTCAAAAGGGCTTCAAAAGTAGGAGCTGTTATGACTGTTTAAAACATATTTTTCGTTTTGTTAATCTGTTTTTTGTATTAAGGGGTTAATCATCCATTTGCAAGTGGGTGCAATGCTCTGCTAACTTGTTACATACACTGTAAAAATTTTGTTAGTTTAACTGCCTTTTTTCACTGTTATTTCAAATTTTGGCAAAATTTGTTTCTCTTAAAGGCACAGTAACGTTTTATATATTTGCTTGTTAACTTGATTTAAAGTGTTTTCCAAGCTTACTAGTCTCATTATTAGTCTGTTCTAACATGTCTGACATAGAGGAAGCTCTGTGTTCATTATGTTTTAAAGCCATGGTGGAACCCCATCTTAGAATGTGTACCAGATGTACTGATTTCATGTTAAACAATAAAGATCATTTTTTGTCTTTAAAAACATTATCACCAGAGGATTCTGTCGTGGGGGTAGTTATGCCGACTAACTCTCCCCACGTGTCAGACCTTTTGACTCCCGCTTTAGGGACTCACGCTCAAATGGCGCCATGTACATCAAGGGCACCCATAGCGTTTCTTTACCAGGGGATTCTGTCGAGGGGAAAGTTATGCCGACTAACTCTCCCCACGTGTCAGACCCTTCGACTCCCGCTTCAGGGACTCACGCTCAAATGGCGCCAAGTACATCAAGGGCGCCCATAGCGTTTATTTTACAAGACATGGCAAAGGTGGTGAATAATATTCTGGCAGCAGTATTAGTCAGACTACCTGAAATTAAAGGAAAGCAGTTAGCTCTGGGGGTAGATACAGAGCATACAGACGCTTTAAGAACCATGTATGATACTACCTCACAATATGCTTAGTCTGTGGGTGATTTTTATTTTTATTTTTGACTCAGGGAAGATGATTTAACCTGATTCTGATATTTCTACATTTAAAATTTATGCTTGAGAACCTCCACTTGTTGCTCAGGGAGGCTTTGGCTGCTCTGAATGAATGTGTACAATCGCAGGGCCAGAGAAATTGTGTAGACTGGATAAATAATATGCAGTGCCGGTGTGTACTGATGTTTTTCCAATACCTAAAGAGGTTTACTAAAATTTTTTTTAATAAGGAATGGGATAGACCAGGTGTGCCGTTCTCTTCCCCTCCTATTTTTTAGAAGAATGTTTTCTAATAGTTACCACCACACGGGACTTCTGGCAGACAGTTCCTAAGGTGGAGAGAAGAGTTTCTACTCTAGCTAAGCGTACCACTACCTCTGACGAGGACAGTTCTGCTTTTTAGATCCAATGGATAAAAAATGTTTATTCAACAGGGTTTTATCCTGCAGCCCCTTGCATACATTGCTTCTGTCACTGCTGCTGCGGCGTTCTGGGTTGAGTCTCTTGATGAGGCTTTACAGTTAAGCGACTCCATTGGATGAATATATTTGACAAGCTTATGCTAGCCAATTCCTTTGTTTTCTGATGCCTTGTTCATTTGACTAGACTAACGGCTAAGAATTCTGTTTTTTACTATACTGGCGCGCAGAGCGCTATGGCTTATATCATGGTCAGCTGTCGTGACTTTAATAAATAAGCTACTTAACTTCCCTTCAAGGGGCAGACCCTATTCGGGCCTGGTTTAAAGGAGATTATTGCTTATATCACTGGAGGAAAAGGTCATGCCCTTCCTCAGGATAGGTCTAAATCAAGGGCAAAAAAAAAAAAAAAAAAAAAAAAAAAAGTCTAATTTTCGTACCTTTTAAAAACTTCAGGGCAGGTGTGGCATCCTCTTCCTCTAAGGCAAAACAAGAGGGAATTTTTGCTCAGTCCAAGGCGGTCTGGAGACAATCGGACCTGGAACAAAGATAAGCAGGCCAAGGAGCCTGCTGCTGCCTCTAAGGCAGCATGAAGGAACGGACCCCTATCCGGTAACTGATCCTATAGGGGGCAGACTTTCATTCTTTGCCCAGGTGTGGGCAAGAGATGCCCAGGATCCCTAGGCATTGGAATTTATATCCCAGAGATATCTTCTGGATTTCAAAGATTCCCCCCCAAAAAAAGGGGAGATTTCGCCTTTCACAATTATCTGCAAACCAGATAAAGAAGGAGGCATTCTTACATTGTGTACGAGATCCATCCAGTTCCAAGAGAGGAACAGGGACAGAGTTTTTACTCAAATCTGTTTGTGGTTCCCAAGGAGAGGGAACCTTCAGACCTATTTTGGATCTAAAGATCTTAAACAAATTCCTCAGAATTCCGTCATTTAAGATGGAAACTATTCGTACCATCTTAACTATGATCCAGGAGAGTCAATAGAGGACTACAATGGATTTGAAGGATGCTTATCCTCACATTGTGATGCATAAAGATCACCATCGTTTTTCAGGTTTGCCTTTCTAGACAGGCATTACCAGTTTGTAGCTCTTTCCTTTGGGATATCTACAGCCCCAAGAATCTTTATGGAGGTTCTGGGGTCGCTTTGGCGGTCCTTAGACCGCGGGGCATAGAAGTTGCCCCTTATTTAGACGACATCCTGATACAGGCGTCAAACATCCAAATTGCCCAGTCTCATACGGACGTAGTACTGGCATTTCTGAGATCACATGGGTGGAAAGTGAACAAGGAAAGAGTTCTCTATCCCCAATCTCAAGGGTTTCCCTCCTAGGGATTCTGATAGATTTTGTAGAAATTAAAATTTACCTGACGGAGTCCAGGTTGTCAAAGTTTCTAAATTTCTGCCGTGTTTTTTTTTTTTTTTTTTTTCATCCCATCCGCGCCCTTCGGTGGCTCAGTACATGAATGAAATCGGCTTAATGGTAGCGGCAAGGGACATAGTACCATTTGCACGTCTACATTTCAGACCGCTGCAACTATGCATGCTCAGTCAGAGGAACGGGGATTACACAGATTTGTCCCCCTGTTAAACCTGGACAAAGAGACCAGAGATTCTCTTCTCTGGTGACTATGTCGGGTCCATCTGTCCAAGGGTATGACCTTCCGCAGGTCAGATGGGACAATTGTTACAATAGATGCCAGCCTTTTAGGTTGGGATGCAGTCTGGAACTCCCTGAAGGCTCAGGGATAGTGGACTTAGGAGGAGACCCTCCTTCTAATAAATATTCTGGAACTGGGAGTGATATTCCATGCTCTTCAGACTTGGCCTCAGTTAGCAACTCTGAGGTACATCATACTCAGTCGGACAATATACACGACTGTGGCTTACATCAGCCATCAAGGGGGAACAGAAGTTCCCTAGCGATGTTAGAAGTCTTACAATAATTCACTGGACAGAGACTCACTCTTGTCTATCAGCTATCCATATCCCAGGTGTTGAGAACTGGGAGGTGGATTTTCTAAGTCGTCAGACTTTTCTTCCGGGGGAGTGGGATTTCCTCCGGAGGTCAAGACCAAGCAGGAGAGGGCTTTGGTGTTTTTGACAGCGCCTGCGTAGCCACGCAGGACCTGGTATGCAGATCTGGTGGACATGTCATCCTTTCCATCACGGTCTCTGCTTCAGAGACAGGTCCCTCTACCTCAGGGTCCTTTCAACCATCTAAATAGAATCAATCTGAGATGGACTGCCTGGAGACTGAACGCTTGATGTTATCAAAGCATGGCTTCTCCGAGTCAGTCATTGATACCTTAATACAGACATGAAAGCCTGTCTCTAGGAAAATTGAACATAGATATGGTGTAAATATCTGATTGTTATGAATCCAAGGGTTACTCATGGAGTAAAGTCTGGATTCCCAGGATATTATCTTTTCTCCAAGATGTTTTTGAGAAAAGGGTTGTCAGCTAATTCCTTAAAAGGGGACAGATTTTTACTCTGTCTATTTTTTTGCACAAGCGTCTGGCAGGTATTCTAGACGTTCAGGCATTTGGTCAGGCTTTGGTTAGATCCAAGCCTGTGTTTAAAACTGTTGCTCCGCCATGGAGCTTAAACCTGATTCTTAAGGTTCTTCAAGAAGTTCCGTTTGAACATTTTTTGTTCCATAGATATCAATCTTTATCTTGGAAAGTTCCTTTTGGGTAGCTAATTCCTCGACTCGTAGAGTCTCCAAGTTATCTGTGTTACAATGTGATTCTCCTTATCTGGTCCTTCGTACGGATAAGGTAGTCCTGCGTACCAACCTGGGTTTTTTCCTAAGGTGGTATCTAACAAGTACATCACTCAAGAGATAGTTGTTCCATGCTTGTATCCTAATCCTTCCTCAAAGAAGGAACGTCTATTACACAATATTGGACGTGGTTTGTGCTTTAAAGTTTTACTTACAAGCTACTACAGTTTTCATCAAACGTTCACCTTGTTTGTTGTCTATTCTGGACAGCAGCCTCTCTGTCTTTTTGGTTAAAAAGCATAATTCATTTAGCTTATGAGACTGCTGGACAGCAGCCTCCTGAAGGGATTACAGCTCATTCTACTAGAGCTGTGGTTTACACTTGGGCCTTTTTTAAATGTGGCTTCTGTTGAACAGATTTACAAGACGGAGTCTTGGTCTGCGCTTCATACTTTTCAAATTTAACAAATTTGATACCTTGCTTCTTCGGAGGCTATTTTTGGGAGAAAGGGTTTTTTACAGGCAGTGGTAACTTCCGTTTAAGTACCTGCCTTGTCCCTCCCATCATCCGTGTACTTTAGCTTTGGTATTGGTATTCCATAAGTAATGGATGATCCGTGGACTGGATACACTTAACAAGAGAAAACATAATTTATGCTTACCTGATAAATTTATTTCTCTTGTAGTGTATCCAGTCCACGGCCCGCCCTGTCACTTTAAGGCAGGTAATTTTTTCATTTGAACTACAGTCACCACTGCACCCTATGGTTTTTCCTTTCTCTGCATGTTTTCGGTCGAATGACTGAATATGGCAGTTAGGGGAGGAGCTATATAGCAGCTTTGCTGTGGGTGGACTCTTGCAGCTTCCTGTTGGGAAGGAGAATATATTCCATAAGTAATGGATGATCCGTGGACTGGATACACTACAAGAGAAATAAATTTATCAGGTAAGCATAAATTATGTTTTTTCCATTAAACTACAGTCACCACTGTACCCTATGGTTTTCCTTTCTCTGCATGTTTTCGGTCGAATGACTGGTAATGGCAGTTAGGGGAGGAGCTATATAGCAGCTCTGCTGGGTGAATCCTCTTGCACTTCCTGTTGGGGAGGAGTTAATATCCCATAAGTAATGGATGATCCGTGGACTGGATACACTACAAGATAAATAAATTTATCAGGTAAGCATAAATTATGTTTTTCGCACTTTAGTTGCGCAGTTTCTTTCAGACTGAGACATCCAGCTTCCCTAGAGGAGTCCTCTGGCATCGGAGGACCACTATAGAGGGATTATTTCTTCCCTAATCGTATTTGAGGGCAGGTAGGAGCCACAGCAGAGCTGTGGCAAGGTGCTTAACTGTCTTTTACCGGTGGTTGACATTTTTTAAATCCGGTTTGGGGGCTAAGGGGTTAATCATCCATTTGCAAGTGGGTGCGATGTTGCTTTAGTCCCTTACTCACACTGTAAAAATTTCGAAGACTTTACTACATTTTAACACTGTTTTGCAGTTTAAGTGCTAGTTTTTTTCTCTTAAAGGCACAGTACCGTTTTTGTTTAATTGCTGTTTCACATTTATTAAAGTGTTTTCCAAGCTTGCTGGTGTCATTACTAGTCTGTTAAACATGTCTAACATAGAGGAAACTCCTTGTTCAATATGTTTAGAAGCCATTGTGGAACCCCCTCTTAGAATGTGTACCAAATGTACTGAAGTATCTATAAACTATAAAGACCATATTATGGCTTTTAAAGATTTATCACCAGAGAATTCTCAGACTGAAAAAAGGGAGGTTATGCCATCTAGCTCTCCCCATGTGTCAGAACCTATAACTCCCGCCCAAGTGACCCCAAGTACATCTAGCGCGTCTAATTCTTTTACCTTACAGGACATGGCGGCAGTTATGACTTCTACCCTCACAGAGGTATTGTCCAAACTGCCAGGGTTAAAAGGAAAGCGAGACAGCTCCGGGGCTAGAACAAATACAGAGTTTTCTGACGCTTTAATAGCTGTGTCCGAGATACCCTCACTAGGCTCCGAAGCCGGTGCAAGGGAATTTCCATCTGAGGGTGACATTTCAGATTCAGGGAAGGCTTTACTTCAGTCCTATTCTGAAATGACAGAGTTTAAATTTAAGCTTGAACACCTCCGCTTATTGCTTAGGGAGGTTTTAGCGACTCTGGATGACTGTGACCCCATTGTAGTTCCAGAGAAATTGTGTAAAATGGACAAATACTTTGCAGTGCCTGTTTACACTGATGTTTTTCCCGTCCCTAAGAGGTTTTCGGAAATTATTTATAAGGAATGGGTTAGACCAGGTGTACCGTTCTCTCCCCCTCCTGCTTTTAAAAAGATGTTTCCCATAGATGCCGCCATACGGGACTCATGGCAGACGGTCCCTAAGTTGGAGGGAGCTGTTTCTACCCTAGCTAAGCGTACAACTATCCCAGTCAAGGACAGTTGTGCTTTCCTAGATCCTATGGATAAAAAATTGGAGGGTCTCCTTAAGAAAATTTTTGTTCATCAAGGTTTTATTCTCCAGCCTCTTGCATGCATTGCCCCAGTTACTGCTGCAGCGGCTTTTTGGTTCGAGTCTCTTGAGGAGGCTCTACAGGTGGAGGCCCCGTTAGATGTTATTTTAGACAGGATTAAAGCTCTTAAGTTAGCTAATTCCTTTATTTCTGACGCCGTTTATCATTTAACCAAGCTAACGGCTAAGAATTCAGGTTTTGCCATTCTGGCGCGTAGGGCGCTATGGCTTAAGTCCTGGTCAGCAGACGTTACTTCAAAGTCTAAGCTTCTTAACATCCCCTTCAAAGGACAGACCCTATTTCGGGGCCGGCCGGAAGGAGATCATCTCTGACATTACCGGAGGAAAAGGTCACGCCCTTCCTCAGGATAGGTCCAATAAATTAAGGAGCAAACAGAATAATTTTCGTTCCTTTCGAAACTTCAAGGGGGGCGCAGCTTCGGCTTCCTCTAATGCAAAACAAGAGGGAAATTTCGCCCAGTCCAAACCAGTCTGGAGACCTAACCAGACTTGGAACAAAGGGAAGCAGGCCAAAAAGCCTGCTGCTGCCTCTAAGACAGCATGAAGGAGTAGCCCCCGATCCTGGACCGGATCTAGTCGGGGGTGGACTTTCTCTCTTCGCCCAGTCTTGGGCAAGAGACGTCCAGGATCCCTGGGCACTAGAGATTGTTTCCCAGGGATATCTTCTGGAATTCAAAGGTTCATCTCCAAAAGGGAGATTTCATCTCTCACAACTATCTGCAAACCAGATAAAGAGAGAGGCATTCTTACGTTGCGTTCAAGACCTACTGGTTATGGGAGTGATCCACCCTGTTCCAAGAGAGGAACAGGGGCAGGGTTTCTATTCAAACCTGTTTATAGTTCCCAAAAAAGAGGGAACTTTCAGACCAATCTTGGATCTCAAGATCCTAAACAAATTTCTCAGGGTCCCATCCTTCAAGATGGAGACAATCCGAACCATCCTCCCTATGATCCAGGAGGGTCAATATATGACTACCGTGGACTTAAAGGATGCTTATCTCCACATTCCGATTCACAGAGAGCATCATCAGTTCCTCAGGTTCGCCTTCCTAGACAGGCATTACCAGTTTGTGGCTCTTCCCTTCGGGTTAGCCATTGCACTAAGAGTCTTTGCGAAGGTTCTAGGGTCCCTTCTGGCGGTTCTAAGGCCGCGGGGCATAGTGGTGGCTCCTTACCTAGACGACATTCTGATCCAGGCGTCGACTTTTCAAATCGCCAAGTCCCATACGGACATTGTTCTGGCCTTTCTGAGGTCTCATGGGTGGAAAGTGAACAGAGAAAAGAGTTCTCTCTCTCCTCTCACAAGAGTTTCCTTCATAGGTACTTTGATAGATTCAGTAGAAATGAAAATTTTTCTGACAGAGGTCAGGATATCAAAGCTTCTAACCTCCTGCCGTGTTCTTCATTCCACTTCTCGGCCGTCAGTGGCTCAGTGTATGGAAAGGATCAGCCTAATGGTAGCGGCAATGGACATAGTTCCGTTTGCCCGCCTACATCTCAGACCACTGCAACTTTGCATGTTCAAACAGTTGAATGGGGACTACACAGATTTGTTTCCTCTGTTAAATCTGGATCAAGAGACCAGGGATTCTCTTCTCTGGTGGTTATCTCGGGTCCATCTGTCCAGGGGAATGAGTTTCCGCAGGCCAGAGTGGACTATAGTGACGACCGATGCTAGCCTTCTGGGCTGGGGCGCAGTCTGGAACTCCCTGAAGGCTCAGGGTTCGTGGACTCAGGAGGAAGCCCTCCTTCCGATAAACATTCTGGAACTCAGAGCGATATTCAATGCTCTTCAGGCTTGGCCACAGCTAGCTGCGGTCAGATTCATCAGATTTCAGTCGGACAATATCACGACTGTAGGCTATATCAACCATCAGGGGGGAATAAGGAGTCCCCTGGCAATAATGGAGGTTTCCAAGATAATTCTATGGGCAGAGGTTCACTCTTGCCATCTCTCCGCTATCCATATCCCAGGAGTAGAGAACTGGGAGGCGGACTTTCTAAGTCGGCAGACCTTTCATCCGGGGGAGTGGGAACTCCATCCGGAGATATTTGCCCAGCTGATTCAACTATGGGGCGAACCAGAACTGGATCTGATGGCGTCTCGTCAGAACGCCAAGCTTCCTTGCTACGGGTCCAGGTCAAGGGATCCCCAGACAGCACTGATAGATGCTCTAGCAGTGCCCTGGTCCTTCAGCCTGGCTTATGTGTTTCCACCATTTCCTCTCCTCCCTTGTCTGATTGCCAAGATCAAGCAGGAGAGAGCTTCTGTGATTTTGCTAGCACCTGCGTGGCCACGCAGGACTTGGTATGCAGATCTGGTGGACATGTCATCCTTTCCACCATGGACTCTGCCGCTGAGGCAGGACCTTCTTCTCCAAGGTCCATTCAATCATCCAAATCTAATTTCTCTGCGTCTGACTGCTTGGAGATTGAACGCTTGATTTTATCAAAACGTGGTTTCTCCGAGTCGGTCATTGATACCTTGATTCAGGCTCGAAAGCCTGTCACCAGGAAAATCTATCATAAGATATGGTGTAAATATCTTCATTGGTGTGAATCCAAGGGTTACTCATGGAGTGAGGTCAGGGTTCCTAGGATTTTATCTTTTCTCCAAGAAGGATTGGAAAAGGGATTATCAGCTAGTTCCTTAAAGGGACAGATTTCTGCTCTATCTATTCTTTTGCACAAGCGTCTGGCAGATGTTCCAGACGTTCAGGCGTTTTGTCAGGCTTTAGTTAGAATCAAGCCTGTGTTTAAACCTGTTGCTCTGCCATGGAGTTTAAATTTAGTTCTTAAAGTTCTTCAAGGGGTTCCGTTTGAACCTTTGCCTTCCATAGATATCAAGCTTTTATCTTGGAAAGTTCTGTTCTTAGTAGCTATCTCTTCGGCTCGAAGAGTTTCTGAGCTATCTGCCTTATAGTGTGATTCTCCTTATCTGATCTTCCATGCAGATAAGGTAGTTTTGCGTACCAAACCTGGGTTTCTTCCTAAGGTAGTATCTAATAAGAATATCAATCAGGAAATTGTTGTTCCGTCACTGTGTCCTAATCCTTCTTCAAAGAAGGAACGTCTGTTACACAATCTTGACGTGGTTCGTGCTTTAAAATTTTATTTACAAGCTACTAAGGATTTTCGTCAAACATCTGCACTGTTTGTTGTCTACTCTGGGAGGAGAAGAGGCCAAAAGGCTTCGGCAAATTCTCTTTCTTTTTGGCTGAGAAGCATTATCCGGTTAGCTTATGAGACTGCTGGCCAGCAGCCTCCTGAAAGAATTACAGCTCATTCTACTAGAGCGGTAGCTTCCACTTGGGCTTTTAAACATGAAGCCTCTGTTGAACAGATTTGTAAGGCGGCGACTTGGTCTTCGCTTCATACTTTTTCTAAATTCTACAAATTTGATACTTTTGCTTCCTCTGAGGCTATTTTTGGGAGAAAGGTCTTGCAGGCAGTGGTGCCTTCCGTTTAAGTGCCTGCCTTGTCCCTCTCTTCATCCGTGTCCTAAAGCTTTGGTATTGGTATCCCACAAGTAATGGATGAACCCGTGGACTGGATACACCTTACAAGAGAAAACAAAATTTATGCTTACCTGATAAATTTCTTTCTCTTGTGGTGTATCCAGTCCACGGCCCGCCCTGTCACTTTAAGGCAGGTGTTTTTATTTTTAAAACTACAGTCACCACTGCACCCTATAGTTTCTCCTTTTTCTTGCTTGTCTTCGGTGGATTGACTGGAGGTGGGGGTTAGGGGAGGAGCTATATAGACAGCTCTGCTGTGGGTGTCCTCTTTGCAACTTCCTGTTGGGAAGGAGAATATCCCACAAGTAATGGATGAACCCGTGGACTGGATACACCACAAGAGAAAGAAATTTATCAGGTAAGCATAAATTATGTTTTTTTCTGGGTCACTCCTAGAAATATTATTGCTGATTTATAGGGGCCTAGATGATGCCGCTAACCTGTCCATCTGGCATCTTGGCGAGTGGGCAGCATCTGCTGTCCACATTTACCATTGCATAGACCATTGCTTGTGCAGCTACACCCCTTGTTCTTGCTCAACCAATTTGTATGAGAGTAGGGCTTGTCAGCCATCCCTGTTGGAACTGATCAGGATGGTTTAACTCCACCACCCTTAAGACTGCTACTACTTACCTTGTGTTGCAGACTTGCTCATGTGACCCTACATCACTGTTGCCCTGAAAAACCATGGAATACATTGTTAGATTTGCTTTTTCACGGGGAGCACACTTTTA
Organism: Bombina bombina; assembly: GCF_027579735.1. Lineage (NCBI taxonomy): Eukaryota > Metazoa > Chordata > Amphibia > Anura > Bombinatoridae > Bombina > Bombina bombina. The sequence continues at coordinate 847,869,915 of NC_069501.1, forward strand.
TCATTTGAAATATCTGATTTTGTCTGCACAAACTGCCACCTATACTGACATTTTCATTACTGCAGTAATGGGTACAGAAAAACTATGAAAACAAGATCCAGCAGAAGAAAATTTGCACTTTATTACTAAAATGTTCATTTAAAAACTTCTCAGTGCTGGATAAGATAAGAAATCCTTTGTGTTTATTTAGAGTGATAAGGTAATGAGCTGGGTTTCTGTGCAAAGTCAGCATTTTCTTCATAAATGGAAAGAATCCACAGCTGCATTCATTGCTTTTGGGAAATAAGAACCTGGCCACCAGGAGGAGGCAAAGAAACCCCAGCCAAAGGCTTAAATACTCCTCCCACTTCCCTCATCCCCCTTCCCTCATCCCCCAGTCATTCTTTGCCTTTCATCCCTGGAGGTTGGCAGAGAAGTGTCAGAATTTAATTTTTCTCTTATGGAGGGTAGTACTCTTTCATGGGATGGGAGTTTTAAAGGGACAGTCAACTCAAAAATTGTTATTGTTTTAAAAGATAGATAATCCCTTTATTTCCCATTCCCCAGTTTTGCACAGAACACATGGTTATATTAATATACATTTTACCTCTGTGGTTACCTTGTTTCTAAGTATCTTCTGATGGCCCCCTGATCACATGACTTTATTGACTTGCATTTAAGCCAATTAGTGCAGTATTGTTAGAACCCACGGACATCAGCACAATGTTATCTATATGGCACACATGAACTAGCTTCCCCTGATGTGAAAAGCAAATACAAAAGCATGTGATCATCGGGCTGTCTTTAGGGACTTAGAAACAGACAGAAATTTAGAGGTTTAAAGGTTATAAAGTATATTAATATAACCATATTGGTTGTGCAAAGCTGGGGAATGAGTAGTTAAGGTGTTATCTAGCTTTTTAAACAAAAAATTTTTTTGTGCTCACTGTCCCTTTAAGTAATCCTGTCAGTCTCTCAGTCTCTCAGTGAGGGCTTGGAGATGCAGGAAGAGTCTTTCTGCGAAACCATCCTGACTGATGTTAACAGCTCTTCAAGCAATCAGCGTTGTCGAACTTCGCTTCGCTGCCTACTTTCTTCTCTCAAGTCCATGGCGGAGGCGGGGCTACTATCCATCACACTTGGAGGGCCGTGTTCCTGTTCCACGGCTAAGATTCCGGTAAGATCGTTTTATTTTACTTCTTCATGAATGTACTGTAACTCATTTGTTCCTACGAACTCACATGAAATCTACAGGGTCTCAGTGAGACTCCTTAAATTGTCTTGGAATCAAGGGTTAATATCTCCTGAGGGGGGCTATTGAACAGGGGGGGTTTAATCATGTTTGTTATGTGATTCAATCTGCTTTATGTGTAGTGTTTACTGGGCTCGTGGCTTAGAACATAATGGTCTGTTGAAGTGACGCAACCTTATGGTTGGGCGCGCTTTTTATTGGACTGTACGGTTCACCTTGAGACCGAACGTGTTACATTCTGGTCTTCCATTTCCGCATTCCTGACTGTGTGGTGAAGGAAAATTTTAGTCCCCTAGTGTCTGGTACATAGGAGGTGGTGAGTGCCCCAGCCATTGTGGGTGTCAGGTGCCGTTCAAATTGTTTTATATATAGTCCTTTTTCGGTATCCTTGATCCAGTTATGAAGGATACTGATGTTGAGATTGGTCATCATTCTGATTCAGATTCTTCGTCCTGTGAAGAATGCAAATTGGCCCCATTGACTCAAGTCAGTTGGTTATGTTCTTTAGGCCGTCATAGAGCGCCTTGTTCCTCGGGCTCGGGAATTCAAGAGACTGCTGAGCCATCTGCCTCGGGGGGCCCTGTCCTCCGGGAGGTGAGTTCCCTACCGTTTTCTACTACTACACATGCGGGTAACCCAAGTTATGTGTTTCCCTCCTCGGAGGGTGGATTGTTTCCCCCGGAGGTTGTGGCACATTTTTGCTTTTTACATACTTTTGGCTCTAGCGCGTTTGCAAAGTGCAGATGTTTGTTTGAGATTGTGCTCGTGCCCAATTGCCCCAGGTGCTTCTGCCTCTGGAGGGCATGAACAGTTCCCTGCGGGTGTAACTGTGCCTGAGTGTTGAGCCTTTCGTTACAGGCGGGCTCACATTAGGGTTTTACTCAGACACGTTTTTGAGCTTGGGGGGACCCTATCCTTCTTGGATACGGGACTCATCAGTCTCCTCCTTTGAATGGCTCACCTCGTTAGACATGGGGGGATGAAGTAATCTCCTTTAAGTCTTGTTATCGAGATCCATCCCAGTTTTGTTGGAAGAACAGGGTTTCCGTTAGGCTTATCTTTCTGCTCTTCTTGGGCGTTAACCCTTGGGTTGCCTGTCATTTTTTTTTTTTTTTTTAATTCAAACTTAACAACCAATATATTATAAACAATAATACACATGGTGACACTCAGTTGGTACACATAGGTATGATAATGTGTAAATACAGGAAATTAGAGTTCGGCACATAGGGTCCCTCTTAAAACCTTGGCTAGTACAAATGTAAGTCCAGGTTATATAAAATAATGCAGAGAATATACAACTAGAGGAGCAAGGAAACTGTACATCATCATTAAAGAGAACAAGGTGAACACCAAAAGAAATGAATTGTTCCAAAATATAATCAGGTGGAGAATACTAAACCAGTAAATATTTGGCAATGATAAAGTTGTTAGAGATCGTTATAAGTATTACATACACCTTAGATAGGTCTAGTACAATAAGCTTCCAAGGCAGTAAAAAGCTGATAACTTTAGCAGATACTATCAAAGTGCATGACATAGGTGTTCTATACCTTTTACTGGCTCTTGATGGTAATTAGAGACGTCTTGACCAATAAAATGAATTAATCTGCATAAGGGATTTATGTATTGGATGTTCTCCTCATGATAGCATATTATTAGTCTACGATATTGCGTGCAGTTGGTTAGACAAAGATAAAGCATAAAATAATAGACACACGTTCTAGAACTTTACAAATAACTATATAAACAAGCATTGCAGTGTATCGCTATAAAGCAACAGGTTTGTCCAGCTTATGTTTGGGGGTTAAGAGTATGTTAAACAGTATGCAATCTTCAAATTGGCTATCCGCTCATTTTTTTTAAAGTTATCAGTCAATGTCAACGTCAAGCTGGGCGACAACAATCAACCTTCCTAGCAAAATATTTGTGAATGTGCCAATACCCAGCTTATAGGTCGTAGGTGCCGAGTGGAGAATCTGCCTCGGGCTGTGGATCTGGCATACAAAGTTCTCCCCGTAGGCAGAAACAAAGTGGTAGCATAGGTTAGCTACGAGGCCGTCATCCTGATGTATATTATGAGCTGTATGATCTTTGGCGGCACTGGCTGTTTCCACATCCTTGCTATCCAAACTCTTGCTCAAGAGCCACTGATTTCTTTCTTGGATCGGGCCTGCAGCCCCGGGCAGTAAGTAGCTCCTGTATGACATATGCCTGTCGTCTGTTTAAATTCACACTTCCCAGATGATCACAAAAGATCTCTTTGATCTCTGGCTCCTCAGACCTCATGACTGTTACATCCAATGTTACTAAAGGGGCGCAAACATTTCCTATACATTCTGCTTCTTCTGTGCAGTCTTTATCACTGCCATCCATGGTCACATTACTCTGCTGATTATGTTCATCGGAATTATCCCACGCTGCAAGTAAATGTCGCTCCAGCCTTGACATATGCACCATCAGAATGTCCCTGATCGCTGCAATTATACTAGCGTCAGAGGGTTCCATCCTATAAGTAATAATTTTGTATTTAGGTAATTTGGATGCAGCACTGTTCACTGCGCACTACCCCAGAATCCTGGGGGGTATTATGCGGCCGGCCGACACTCATACAGGTGGAACTAAATGCTGGGCATCTAGCTGAGGAGCATAGGTAGGTCCGTGCTTTATGTCAAACCTCCAGATACAACCAAAGTTCCCTTAGAATCAGGGATATCTGGAAATTAAATACTGAGAAAGCAAATATTGTCTGGAGCTCTTCTGATACGCGTCCAACCGCCACAGCTGTAGGCTCCGCCCCCGGGTTGCCTGTCATTTTATTTTATCCAGTTAGGATGAATTTTATTTTTATTTTTCATACTATACTATATAAGTTTTCCTGCGGGAACTTCTCTGGGATCGATACTCGCTGTTTGCTTCTACGGAAGTTGTTCGGGACACGTTAGTCCCATGTTTGTCTGTTTTTCTTCCTCCCTCTCTGAGGGCAAATTTAGCCAGCTTGGCAGTTATGACCCTGTTTACACGCTGGTCCTGCTTGGGTTCAGATCTTCTGTCTTGCGGCTTATTCAGACACGTGGCACCTAATATACCTTGGGTGCAGGTGGGTGCAGGTGTGTTGGGGGAAAGGATGGTAGCACGTTTAGAGAACCTTTTAAACTAGGCAAAGGGGGGGAGGGTCAGTTAGAACAAAATAGAACAGAGAGATCAGTCTGTGAATATGACAATCCCTTAATATCTCAAGGAAGGGATGACTTAAGAAATGTCACATTAGAAAATATAGAGGAAAGCACACCGAGTAGCAGCAGAAAGCACATGAAAATTAAATGTATGACAACAAATGCAAGAAGCATGACAGGTAAAATGGGGGAGCTGACGCTCTTAGTTGCAGAAGAGGACTATGATATTATCAGTATAACTGAAACTTGGTGGGATGATTCACATGACTGGGCAGTTAACTTAGAGGGGTATACATTATTTAGGAGGGACAGGAATAATAAAAGGGGTGGAGGAATCTGCATGTATATTAAACCTAACCTTAAACCTACAATAAGGGAAGATATTTATGATACAAGTGACAATGTAGAGACCCTGTGGGTTGAAATAAAGAGTGGGGGGAAAAATCCTAAAAAAATATTACTAGGAACATGCTACAAGCCTCCCAACATTAATGACCCGGAGGAAACTCAACTACTTATCCAAATAGGTAAGGCTGCTAATAACAGTGCTGTAATTATGGGAGATTTTAACTACCCTGATATAAACTGGGCCAATGAAACTAGTAATTCAGCTAAGGGGGATAGATTTTTAAATGTTCTCAGGGATAACTTCTTGTCACAATTAATAGAGGAGCCAACTAGGAGTAAAGCTATATTGGATTTAGTGCTATCAAACAATACAGATATAATATCAAACATAGAAGTTAAAGAACATTTGGGTAACAGTGATCATAACATGGTCACATTTGAAATCTATTTTCAAATGCAGTGTTTTAAAGGCTTAACTAAGACTTTTAATTTCAAGAAAGCAAAATACAACGATTTAAGGAAATCATTAAATAATATAAATTGGGACAATGTATTTTCTAATAAAAATACAGAGAATAAATGGATAATATTTAAAAATGTGTTAAATAAATATACATATCAACACATACCATATGGTTATAAAAGTAAAAATAAAAAAACAAAGCCATTATGGCTAAATAAAAATGTGTTAAGAGAAATTAGGAAAAAACGTAGGGCATTTAAATTATTAAAAGAAAATAGTACAGACTCAGCATACAATATTTATAAGGAATGTAACAAAGCATGCAAAAAAGCAATCAAATTAGCCAAAATTGAAAATGAAAAATTAATTGCTAAGGATTCTAAGTCTAACCCTAAAAGGTTCTTTAAGTACATAAATAGCAAAAAATCTAAGAAGGATAATATAGGTACATTAAAATGTGTGGAGGGTAGCATGATAAATAATGACAGGGAGAAGGCTGAGGTACTAAACCAGTTTTTTTCTTCAGTATACACAAGAGAAGAACCATTGAATGATACTTTTGAACATAATAGAACATGCCAGTCCATACCACTAACTGGGTTTTGTTTAGAGGATATCCGGAAAAAAATGGAAAATATTAAGGTAAATAAAACTCCAGGCCCAGATGGAATACACCCAAGGGTGTTGAGGGAACTTAGCACTGTTATAGACAAACCTTTACTCTTAATTTTTCAAGACTCATTATCCTCAGGCATGGTACCCCAGGATTGGCGTAAAGCTGATGTGGTGCCACTCTTCAAAAAGGGAAGCAGGGATGATCCAGGAAGCTATAGACCAGTTAGTCTGACATCAATAGTGGGGAAGATATTTGAAGGGATTATAAGGGATTATATTGATGAGCATATTCGTGTAAACAAGATTATGAGTTCTAATCAGCATGGCTTTAGGAGAAATAGATCATGTCAAACTAATCTGATTAGATTCTACGAGGAAGTAAGTCAAAATATAGATAAAGGGGAATCAGTGGATGTGATATACTTAGATTTTGCAAAGGCATTTGATACAGTGCCACATGAGAGATTAATGCACAAAATTAAGGGACTGGGAATAGCTGAAAATGTTAGCTCATGGATAAATAACTGGATAAAAGATAGGGAGCAACGAGTAGTAGTAAATGGATCATACTCAGATTGGACAAAGGTAATCAGTGGCGTCCCCCAGGGATCAGTACTGGGCCCTGTTCTTTTTAATATTTTTATAAATGACTTGGAGCAAGGATTAAATAGCGACATCTCTATTTTTGCAGATGATACTAAGTTAAGTAAGGTCATAAGGTCAGAGCAGGACGAACTGTCTTTACAAAGGGATTTGCTAAAATTAGAACTATGGGCAAGTGAATGGAAAATGAGATTTAATACGGAAAAATGCAAGGTTCTACATTTTGGAAGTAAAAATAAGCAGGCTACGTATTTTTTAAATGGGACAAGACTTAGCCAAACACAGGAGGAAATGGATTTGGGAGTAGTAATAGATAACAAGCTAAAGATGGGTGCACAATGCAGGGCAGCGGCTTCAAAGGCTAATAAGATACTAGCATGTATTAAAAGAGGTATTGATTCAAGGGAGGAAAGCATAATTCTGTCATTATATAAAGCCCTGGTAAGACCTCACCTTGAGTTTGGAGTGCAGTTCTGGGGACCAATTGCTAAAAAAGATATTGCAGAACTAGAAAAAGTTCAGAGAAGGGCCACAAAGCTAATAAGGGGATTGGAGAAATTAACCTATGAGGAGAGGCTAGCCAAACTGGGTCTGTTTTCTTTAGAAAAAAGGCGCTTGAGAGGTGACATGATTACTTTATATAAATATATTCAAGGCCCATATACAGAGATGGCAGAAGCTCTGTTTATTCCAAGAAAATTGTTTCTGACAAGAGGTCATAATTTAAGGTTGGAGGAAAGGAGATTTAATCTCCTGCAACGGAAACGTTTTTTCACTGTGAGAGCAATAAAATTGTGGAACTCATTACCAAAGGAGGTAGTGAATGCCAATACCATAGATACATTTAAAAATAGTCTGGATAAGTTTCTGTATACTAACAAAATTCATGGATATGATTGCTAGTATTAAATGGGTCACAGTTTAATGGGGTTATTTAAACTTAACTGGAGCTTTTTGTAAGTATTTTAGATTTGTATAGGTTGAACTCGATGGACTTCAGTCTTTTTTTCAACCTTATCTACTATGTTACTATGTTACTATGTTACCTTGCTGGTCAGTTTGGGGTGCTGAGTGCTCTTAACATTATTATGTTTCTTGTTATTTGTTTTACAAGTTTCAGCTAAGCATTCTCAAGAGGTCTTATGGGTCCGTGCGGCTCTCAGGATTGTTTCAGTCCTAAATAGCCGTTTCTCTGGTGATTGGGTCAGTGAATTTTGCTGCGTCACTCTCTGTTGCTTCCGATACCCTTGGATCCTAGAGTATTACTTCCAATGTGGTGGGAAAATTAGAGGATTGTTCCTTTAGTGGTTCTCTTCTTCATTGAGACCTCTTGGATTGTCCGTTTCTCCTTGTGGATGGGTCGCCTTCAGGGGACTTGGATTCCCTTTTTGAGTTGGTTGTTCCTTTTTCTGGACTTTAGACAGTGAGGTCTTTTTGGGCTCTGGTTAGGGGTCCTTCCCCGGTGTTGGGAATGCTCTGCATCTCCTTCTTGGGATAGAAGAGGTCCTAGTGGTTTTCCACTAATATGGTTCAGGTATTGCCATCCCGGTGACATCCAAACCCATGTTTTACTGTCCTCTGATTTCGAATCTGAGGTGATGTGGAGGGTTGATGTTGCTCTATTCGGGTGACTTGTCCTCACTGTTCCCCTGGTGTCTAGAGCTCGGGGCTAGATGGACAGCTAGCTCAGCATTATAATGCTTTGTGGCTACTCTGTACTGTAGCAAATCGAGGGTTGCTAGTTCGGACCCTGGCTAGTTCTACTCAGCCTTTCATCCTTTTGAGGTTGATAAAATGAGCAGCGCCTTATGTCCCTTAGGGGATTAGCCGCTCCTTTCAAGTACAATCATGTTAATGATGTTTGGATGCCTGTTAGTTCTAGTGTCCTTTTATGGCCCTGGCTCTTTGGAGTGTTGGGCTCCTGCAAGGGGTGGTCTCTTCCCTTTGGGTCGGAACTTGCAAGGGCTTCTTGCTCTTGTTATCTGTTTTATTCTGGATTTTCCCCTGGGAAGTCTGTTTTTTTTTTATATCAAATGGGGAATTTATGTGCCTGGAAGTTGGTTTAATCCAAACATTTGTGAGGCCCGGGCGTCCTGTCCTGATCTTCCGGTTGTCAAAGGTTTTACTCAGCGTTTTCAATTTTGGAATCCCGCCGTGGGATGTTACCGGACCTTATGATCCTAGGACTGGTCTGGGGGTTCCACTTTCCGGGGTACTTGGGCTTCACCCTTGTTTTGGTTGTTCTGTTTTACAGCTTGGCCAGATTTATTGAGTGCTGGGGCTTCTTGGGCCTTGTCTTGTGTGGATGATATGGTCCCCCTGAGACAGCCAACTAACGTGACCTGATGGTTGGCTTTCCTGCCTAGCAAATGGAAGGTTTGTGGTTGCTAAGCTGTTGCTTTTGCGCCTGTTATGTGTGCTTGCACAATGGTGTTTTAAGGGGTTCTTCCGTGTTCGTCAGTGACGTGGCCTTGTGTTCTCTCGGTTCTTCCTACGTCTTCCTGTCTTATGGGCAGGTGTTTATCGACACTCTCCTCTTCAGGGGGCTATTTTTCCTCCTTACAGAGGTGTTGTTCCCTTTTTGGGGGCCTCTCCTGTGTTCGGAAGGTTGGAACAGATGTGTCAGGGTTTTTTCCCTGTTGTGTTTGCCATGTGCTGCTGGCAGCCATATTACTCACCTCTCTTCCTGACTATGGTGCATTGTGGGGGATGCTGCTCAATTCCTGCACTTCCTTTTATGGCCAGACTGGTGTGCATCATCCATGTGAGGCAGGATGCAGTCTCAGAATTGTGATGTCATCACTTATTATTTAAAGGGCCTCTGTTCAGTATGCTTTGCCTTTGCATTGTCTCAGACCTGTTTGTGAGAGTTCCTGTGTATTACCTGGCTGCCTGACGTCCTTCCTGGTTCCTGATACCTGGCATCTTCCTGACTCTGCTGTTTTCCTTGTTCCTGATTCTGGCTTGTCTGACTATTTGCTTTGGCTCCTGACTCGGCTCGTCTGACTACCAGCTCTGGTTTTGACTCCTGGCTTGTTATTTGACTTGTGGACTTTTTATTATTTTTTGCTATTAATAAGGTGTGATTATTTTTGAACGTCTCGTCTCAGTCTGATTCCTGGCACCCTGACAAGATGTTTATCTGGTTCAGGGATTGGTCTGCTCTTTGAGTTGTTCCTTTCCATCTGGGGAGCTGCTGGCTCCGCATTGAGACTTAGTCGGGTGGCCTTGCTAGATCTCCTTGGGTCTAACGCCTGCTCGTTTGTCTTTAGATTGAGGATTCTTCCGCCCTTTGGGGGCCGGTATTGGGGTTCCTTTTTGGTTCCCTTACTTCAGTTCTGCCGTTGCTTGGGCTGGTCCAGCTAGGTGTAGGATCTAAGATCTAATGTTCATCTTCAGGTCTTGGGGGTGGCAGTGGACCTTCTTTTTTTAGATGATAGGAAATAAAAAGGGCGACTCCTGGTGCAGATCAATGGTGCTACAAGAACCCAGTATTGACTCAAGTATAACAGGGTACTCACATTTGTCAAAGCACCCAATGGTGCATATAACACCTACTGGACTATTTTAGTGGCCCAGTGCACATAAACAGCACTATCCTTGGTATATTGTTCCAAAGCACCTCCAGTGATCATAGGCGGTAGGTAGAGCAAAAAGACTCGTGGAAAGTGCTTAATTAAAAAATGTGGTTTGTTTTTAAAAATAAATAAAAGTGTACAATATGTAATAAAAACAGATACTATATTGCTACAAATTTCTCGGCGTCCACTGCACCGTTTCCTCCATATGCCTGATAAAAGAGTCCACAGCTCTGTTGTTTCTGTGGGGCGTCTCTTAGTTTTTATTCTTCTGGCACCTTTTCACTCTGGTGTTTCTTCTACTGTTCCTTGGCAAAATGACTGGGGGATGAGGGAAGTGGGAGGAATATTTAAGCCTTTGGCTGGGGTGTCTATGCCTCCTCCTGGTGGCCAGGTTCTTATTTCCCAAAAGTAGTGAATGCAGCTGTGGACTCTTTCCATCTGAAGAAAAGAAAATTATCAGGTAAGCATAATTTTTAATGGGTTGTGGTTTCAGAGAGAAAAAAACACATACTTCATATTAAAAAATAAACCTAACTGACATACATTTTATACAGTTCAACTTTTATAAAATGTAATTGGAAACACAATAAGGGGAAAACAATTTTAAAGTGTACTGTCCCTTTAATGTTTACTTTGATTTGCTCTGGTTGCTAGACTTAAATTCTTGATCACATCTGGTATGTGATGATGATTTTCATTATTATAAATAACTTATCTGTTTATTATTAAAAAAAAATTAACAGGTATTTGAAATCGCAGACGTAGTTGATCAAATGTCTCCTTGGGGAATGTTACGGATCCCACGTCCTATGATAATGATTCGAGCTTTCCGAATTTATTTCCGATTTGAGCTTCCAAGAACAAGGATAACAAATATTTTAAAGTAAGTTTATTTTTATTGTGAGTATCACTGTTAAACAACTACACATTGAAGATAGATCATCAAAAGATGGAAGTAAGAACATAGAGACCTGTGGTAGTTTTAGGAGTCGATCAAAGGTGTTGGTAACTTTAAATTTGCCAGTCTTTTCTTTTAGTGTGACTATCGCTGTATAATGTTACTTTGGACCCCCCTCACACAATATTAACAGAAACATGAGGCCCCTGGACCCAAGAACATGAGAGATTTTTTTAGGCAAGGTGTGTGATTGTGGGTTGCTGAAAAAAGCATACAAAGAAGACATGGAGAGAGAAGCAGGAAACAAAGGGGATTTGTATAAGAAACATTGAAATACTTACAAGTAAATGTTGCAGCAAAAATTATACCTAATTTTTTTAAGCAGATCAAGCACTAATAGAAGGTACCTTTAACTTGCAAGAGATAGCTTACTATGAAAAACACCAATATCAAATGCAAAAGAAAAAATTAAAAAGAGAGAAAAAAATGGCATACATGGTAAATATCAGCACACAAGTCATCGTTTCTTAAATATTTCATTCATTTTAATGTACAAAATTTAGTTCACCTTCTTAAAAACAAAATTTTGGATTTTTACCTATATTGTTCAATAAAAATAATGATTGAAAATCAAGATATATATATATATATATATATAATTTTTTTTCACTTTGCACCATTTTGCAACTTATGCAGAAAAGTAGTAGGTATGAAATATTTATACATAAAAATATTAGCTAAATTTTAAATTAGCCCAGTTTGACAATGTATGCATATTTCTACCATTTCATCACAGCATAACCACAAAAAAACAAACAAACATAAAATAGTTGCTGCAAAATCATCCTATATGGAACATCAAAAAATATATTCCACTTCTATACTCACCCACCTCCCTGAAATCAGCATTAAATTAAAGCTAGCAGATAATCATTATAAATTTGACAAAACAAAAATTATAAGGTCATGAGACCCCTTATTTGTATGCCGAGTCTTGTTTCAAATGAGGGATCTTATGATGTATTTCTATGGGGAGGTATTAATAAAGTTTTCTTAAAAATAACCTGAGCACCATAAATTGAACCAATGTAGTGAGTTATTTGTCAATGTTATGACAAGCACCCAGCAGCTGGATGGGCACAGGATCACTCACTTGAAAAAGCAGGTTTCTTGCTTGCAAACTAGAAGTCTAAAGTTTCTCTGTGTATTTTGGGTGTAGATATATGGGATAACACTCCCCCCCCCCAGGTATTGGTTTCAAATACCTATTGTTTTGTCAGGTGACCACTATTGCCATTCTAATCAATTAAAAACCATATGGGCATGTGACCCCTTTTTTGAAAGAGAAGCCTCTCCTCTTCTTTATTTGCCCCATTTTAGTGTTTATTTAGGAGTACTATGGCCTCTTTTAAAGCATTAAGCACTGTAAAAGTCAGATAGGTAATTGCAGTTTGTATGGTGATAACCTGCTACCTAAAGGGACATGATACTCCTAATTTGAAAGTGGATAATCCCTGCTTCCATGTGAGACTTATTGTGTGTATTTGTGTACATACATTAGGTAAGTTATTAACATTTTTATTTTGGTCACCTAATGATGGCAGGTGTTTGAGACACCTCATTGTTAAGAATGTACTTCCTTATTTTCAAACAGGGGTTTCATAGTCCGTTTTGTGGGTAAGGACAGTGGCTCTAAAAGCCCCCCATCATCTAACAATGCTCAGGTGCGTAATTGAGGCAGATGATTGCCTCTACCATGGAGATCACCTAATAATTAGAAGGCGTGTGCATCCCTATTTAAAATAGGAGAATTTCCTCTTTCACATGCAGGTCTCATACCCCTATAATTAAATCAGAGGAGCAGACAAAGCCCTATAATAGCCACCCTCCCCACCACTAGAAATTACCTAGTTTCTAAAAAGGAATGTGGTATCACTGCTTTTAATTGTGACCAGATATATTATACAGAAAATCATTTCAAGGTCTTACGTTCCTAAAAGTGGTCGGGGAACTGAGATGGGAGCTTTTAAAGTCCCCCGCCCCACAGCAGCTTCAGAAACTTGGAAGGTATGTGTTATAGGGAATTTACACAGCAGCTAACTATAGGGAAGAAGACTGCAGGATCCTTTTCTGGCAGCAGTGGGAGGGTTTCCAGAATCTGTATCAAATCAGGAGCCCCCCAAGAAAGATATGAAGACAGTTATCTAATAGGCTCATCACTGCCATTAAAAAGATGTGACTGATTTAAGTAAAATTACCAGTCCATTACTTTTATAAACCTCTGGAATACAAAATTCAAGAAATCAATGACTCCCACATTGGGGTTAAAGAACTAGATCTTAGATGCAAGCAGTCCATTTTACTTTTTTTTTTCCAACATAAAATAATTTAATAAAATATAAAATCCTGTAGTTAACTAAATTCAAGTATATTAGATTTGTATAGGTTGAACTCAATGGACTTCAGTCATTTTTTCAACCTCATTTACTATGTTAAAAAAGTGATAACTTTTACTAGAAGCATTTTTGCCAATAGATGTATCTTGAAAATATGTTTCTATTCAAAGATGTAATTCATCTATGCACATTTAAATTTTGACCGGATTGTCCCTTTAAATCTTCCCTTACTATGAATTTAAAACACCTCAGAAGACGATCCTACGTTATATTTAATGAGAAATTTCTTGTAGCCACTTTCATCCACTCAGAATTGGGCTCTTGCTTCTGGCATCATACAGTTATCCCTTAGATGGGTTTGGATAGGAATATGTTCCCAACTAATTACAATATATGGCATGATTTCTTTGTAATGTCATGTTGAAATTATGCAATTTTTATTGGTTTGGATTTGTTTTAAAACATTATAATAAATGTGAGGGGGTTGTCAACTTACTTGAAATCATCCCTTTGATTCTGACTGGTAAGTTAACCTTAATGTTGTCTTTCAATGGTTGTATAATGTTTTAGTCGATCAAAAAAATAGAGACATTTTATAAAAAGAGCACTCTGGCTTTTCCTTATTTCAATCAACACTGAGAACAATCGGGATTCTTTTGCAGAATACTAAAATAATGGTTTAACTTAGGTGATGCTTCCTTTATAGTATACAATGACTTTAAAATGATGTTACTTTAAATTGCATTATCAGTTTATATATAATTATTCATTGGAAACAACAAAATTAACACCTAGATTTAGAGTTCTGCGTTAGCCGTCCAAACCAGCGTTAGGGGGTCCTAACGCTGGTTTTTACCGCCCGCTGGTATTTAGAGTCAGTCATGAAAGGGTCTAACGCTCACTTTCCAGCCGTGACTTTTCCATACCGCAGATCCCCCTACGCCAATTGCGTATCCTATCTTTTCAATGGGATCTTTCTAACGCTGGTATTTAGAGTCTTGGCTGAAGTGAGCGTTAGAAATCTAACGACAAGACTCCAGCCGCAGAAAAAAGCCAGGAGTTAAGAGCTTTCTGGGCTAACGCTGGTTCATAAAGCTCTTAACTACTGTGCTCTAAAGTACACTAACACCCATAAACTACCTATGTACCCCTAAACCGAGGCCCCCCCACATCGCCGTCACTCTATTAAATTTTTTTAACCCCTAATCTGCCGACCGCACACCGCCGCAACCTACATTATCCCTATGTACCCCTAATCTGCTGCCCCTAACATCGCCGACCCCTACATAATATTTATTAACCCCTAATCTGCCCCCCCCAACATCGCCGCTACCTACCTACAATTATTAACCCCTAATCTGCCGACCGGACCTCGCCGCTACTCTAATACATGTATTAACCCCTAAAGCTAAGTCTAACCCTAACACTAACACCCCCCTAAGTTAAATATAATTTTTATCTAACGAAATAAAATAAATCTTATTAAATAAATTATTCCTATTTAAAGCTAAATACTTACCTGTAAAATAAACCCTAATATAGCTACAATATAAATAATAATTATATTGTAGCTATTTTAGGATTAATATTTATTTTACAGGCAACTTTGTATTTATTTTAACCAGGTACAATAGCTATTAAATAGTTAATAACTATTTAATAGCTACCTAGATAAAATAATTACAAAATTACCTGTAAAATAAATCCTAACCTAAGTTACAATTAAACCTAACACTACACTATCAATAAATAAATTAAATAAACTATCTACAATTATATCAACTAAACTAAATTACAAAAAAAACAAACACTAAATTACAAAAAAAAAAAAAACACTAAATTACATAAAATAAAAAAAGATTACAAGAATTTTAAACTAATTGCACCTACTCTAAGCCCCCTAAAAAAATAACAAAGCCCCCCAAAATAAAAAAAAATGCCCTACCCTATTCTAAAATAAAAATTGTAAAGCTCTTTCTCTTGTTAAATGTATCCAGTCCACGGATCATCCATTACTTATGGGATATTAACTCCTCCCCAACAGGAAGTGCAAGAGGATTCACCCAGCAGAGCTGCTATATAGCTCCTCCCCTAACTGCCATTACCAGTCATTCTCTTGCACCCAACGAATAGATAGGATGTGTGAGAGGACTGTGGTGATTATACTTAGTTTCATACCTTCAATCAAAAGTTTGTTATTTTATAATAGCACCGGAGTGTGTTATTCCTTCTCTGGTAGAATTTGAAGAAGAATCTACCTGAGTTTTTCTATGATTTTAGCCGGAGTAGTTAAGATCATATTGCTGTTTCTCAGCCATCTGAGGAGAGGTAAACTTCAGATCAGGGGACAGCGGGCAGATTAATCTGCAAAGAGGTATGTAGCAGCTTATTATTTTCTGACAATGGAATTGATGAGAAAATTCTGCCATACCGATATAATGTAAACTCAGCCTCAAATGCAGTAGCAGCAACTGGTATCAGGCTGTCATGTATGTATATTTTACACTTCAGTATTCTGGGGAATGGCACTTCACTGGAATTATACTGTATGCATAAAACTTTAGCCTAATTTGCAGGGACTAGCAACAGGCTTTTTAATAACACTCAATTTATTAATGTTAAACGTTTTTTGCTGGCATGTAAAATCGTTTAATTTTCTGAGGTACTGGGTGAAAAAATGTTTTGGGCACTATTTTTTTCCACTTGGCAGTCGTTTTATTTAATTTATGACAGTTTACTGATCTCTCTCACTGTTATGTGTGAGGGGGAGGGGCCTTTTTTGGTGCTTTTGCTACGCATCAAAAAATTCAGTCAGAAGTATATTGTCTTCCCTGCATGATCCGGTTCATCTCTACAGAACTCAGGGGTCTTCAAAACTTGTTTTGAGGGAGGTAATCACTCACAGCAGAGCTGTGAGATTGTAGTTGACTGTGATAAAAAAAAAACGTTTATTTCTGTTTTTTTTTTTTTTTTTTTTCTGCTATCAGGGTTAGTTATCCTTTGCTAATGGGAGCAATCCTTTGCTAAAATTGTGTTTTTTACAAAGATTTGATGCTATAACTTTTCAGTTTATTAATTTTCAACTGTCATAACTTTTTCTGTGCTTCTTATAGGCACAGTACGTTTTCATATTATAGTAAATTACTTGAAAAGTATTTCCAAGTTGCTAGTTTATTTGCTAGTGTGTTAAACATGTCTGATTCAGAGGAAGATATCTGTGCTATATGTGCTAAAGCCAAAGTGGAGCCCAATAGAAATGTATGTACTAACTGTATTGATGCTACTTTAAATAAAAGTCAATCTGTACAAATTGAACATATTTCACCAAACAACGAGGGGAGAGTTATGCCGACTAACTAGCCTCACGTGTCAGTACCTGTATCTCCCGCTCGGGAGGTGCGTGATATTGTAGCGCCGAGTACATCTGGGCGGCCATTACAAATCACATTACAGGATATGGCTACTGTTATGACTGAAGTTTTGGCTAAATTACCAGAACTAAGAGGTAAGCGTGATCACTCTGGGGTGAGAACAGAGTGCGCTGATAATATTAGGGCCATGTCAGACACTGCGTCACAATTTGCAGAACATGAGGACGGAGAGCTTCATTCTGCGGGTGACGGTTCTGATCCAAACAAACTGGATTCAGATATTTCAAATTTTAAATTTAAGCTGGAAAACCTCCGTGTATTACTAGGGGAGGTGTTAGCGGCTCTGAATGATTGAAACACAGTTGCAATACCAGAGAAAATGTGTAGGTTGGATAAATATCTTGCGGTACCGGCGAGTACTGACGTTTTTCCTATACCTAAGAGACTTACTGAAATTGTTACTAAGGAGTGGGATAGACCCGGTGTGCCGTTCTCACCCCCTCCGATATTTAGAAAGATGTTTCCAATAGACGCCACCACACGGGACTTATGGCAAACGGTCCCTAAGGTGGAGGGAGCAGTTTCTACTTTAGCTAAGCGTACCACTATCCCGGTGGAGGATAGCTGTGCCTTTTCAGATCCAATGGATAAAAAGTTAGAGGGTTACCTTAAGAAAATGTTTGTTCAACAAGGTTTTATATTGCAACCTCTTGCATGCATTGCGCCTGTCACGGCTGCAGCAGCATTTTGGTTTGAGTCTCTGGAAGAGACACTTGAATCAGCTCCATTAGATGAGATTACACACAAGCTTAAAGCCCTTAAGTTAGCTAACTCATTTATTTCAGATGCCGTAGTACATTTAACTAAACTTACGGCTAAGAATTCCGGATTCGCCATTCAGGCACGCAGAGCACTGTGGCTAAAATCCTGGTCAGCTGACGTTACTTCTAAATCTAAATTGCTTAATATACCTTTCAAAGGGTAGACCTTATTCGGGCCCGGGTTGAAAGAAATTATCGCTGACATTACAGGAGGTAAAGGCCATGCCCTGCCTCAAGACAGAGCCAAACCTAAGGCTAGACAGTCTAATTTTCGTTCCTTTCGTAATTTCAAAGCAGGAGCAGCATCAACTTCCTCTGCACCAAAACAGGAAGGAGCTGTTGCTCGCTACAGACAAGGCTGGAGACCTAACCAGTTCTGGAACAAGGGCAAGCAGGCCAGGAAACCTGCTGCTGCCCCTAAGACAGCATGAATCGAGGGCCCCCGATCCGGGAACGGATCTAGTGGGGGGCAGACTTTCTCTCTTCGCCCAGGCTTGGGCAAGAGATGTCCAGGATCCCTGGGCGTTAGAGATCATATCTCAGGGATACCTTCTAGACTTCAAATTCTCTCCCCCAAGAGGGAGATTTCATCTGTCAAGGTTTTCAACAAACCAAATAAAGAAAGAGGCGTTTCTACGCTGCGTACAAGATCTTTTATTAATGGGAGTGATCCATCCGGTTCCGCGGTCGGAACAAGGACAAGGGTTTTACTCAAATCTGTTTGTGGTTCCCAAAAAAGAGGGAACTTTCAGGCCAATCTTGGATTTAAAGATCCTAAACAAATTCCTAAGAGTTCCATCGTTCAAAATGGAAACTATTCGGACAATTTTACCCATGATCCAAAAGGGTCAGTACATGACCAAAGTGGATTTAAAGGATGCTTACCTTCACATACCGATTCACAAAGATCATTGCCGGTATCTAAGGTTTGCCTTTCTAGACAGGCATTACCAGTTTGTAGCTCTTCCATTCGGATTGGCTACGGCTCCGAGAATCTTCACAAAGGTTCTGGGTGCTCTTCTGGCGGTACTAAGACCGCGAGGAATTGCGGTAGCTCCGTACCTAGACGACATTCTGATACAAGCTTCAAGCTTTCAAACTGCCAAGTCTCATACAGAGTTAGTACTGGCATTTCTAAGGTCGCATGGATGGAAGGTGAACGAAAAGAAGAGTTCTCTCTTTCCACTCACAAGAGTTCCCTTCTTGGGGACTCTTATAGATTCTGTAGAAATGAAGATTTACCTGACAGAAGACAGGTTAACAAAGCTTCAAAATGCATGCCGTGTCCTTCATTCCATTCAACACCCGTCAGTAGCTCAATGCATGGAGGTGATCGGCTTAATGGTAGCAGCAATGGACATAGTACCCTTTGCACGTCTACATCTCAGACCGCTGCAATTGTGCATGCTAAGTCAGTGGAATGGGGATTACTCAGACTTGTCCCCTACTCTGAATCTGGATCAAGAGACCAGAAATTCTCTTCTATGGTGGCTTTCTCGGCCACATCTGTCCAGGGGGATGCCATTCAGCAGGCCGGACTGGACAATTGTAACAACAGACGCCAGCCTACTAGGTTGGGGCGCTGTCTGGAATTCTCTGAAGGCTCAGGGACAATGGAATCAGGAGGAGAGTCTCCTACCAATAAACATTCTGGAATTGAGAGCAGTTCTCAATGCCCTTCTGGCTTGGCCCCAGTTAACAACTCGGGGGTTCATCAGGTTTCAGTCGGACAACATCACGACTGTAGCTTACATCAACCATCAGGGAGGGACAAGAAGCTCCCTAGCAATGATGGAAGTATCAAAGATAATTCGCTGGGCAGAGTCTCACTCTTGCCACCTGTCAGCAATCCACATCCCGGGAGTGGAGAACTGGGAGGCGGATTTCTTAAGTCGTCAGATCAGGGATCCGGGAGCGGTTCTGATAGATGCTTTGACAGCACCTTGGACCTTCGGGATGGCTTATGTGTTTCCACCCTTCCCGATGCTTCCTCGATTGATTGCCAGAATCAAACAGGAGAGAGCATCAGTGATTTTAATAGCGCCTGCATGGCCACGCAGGACTTGGTATGCAGATCTAGTGGACATGTCATCCTGTCCACCTTGGTCGCTACCTCTGAAACAGGACCTTCTGATCCAGGGTCCCTTCAAACATCAAAATCTAATTTCTCTGAAGCTGACTGCTTGGAAATTGAACGCTTGATTTTATCAAAACGTGGTTTTTCTGAGTCAGTTATTGATACCTTAATACAGGCTAGGAAGCCTGTTACCAGAAAGATTTACCATAAGATATGGCGCAAATACTTATATTGGTGCGAATCCAAGAGTTACTCATGGAGTAACGTTAGGATTCCGAGGATATTGTCTTTTCTACAAGAAGGTTTAGAAAAGGGTTTATCCGCTAGTTCCTTAAAGGGACAGATTTCAGCTCTGTCCATTCTTTTACACAAACGTCTGTCAGAAGTTCCGGACGTTCAAGCTTTTTGTCAGGCTTTAGCTAGGATCAAGCCTGTGTTTAAAACTGTTGCTCCACCATGGAGTTTGAACTTAGTTCTTAATGTTTTACAGGGGGTTCCGTTTGAACCCCTTCATTCCATTGATATCAAGTTGTTATCTTGGAAAGTTCTGTTTTTAATGGCGATTTCCTCGGCTCGAAGAGTCTCTGAGTTATCTGCCTTACATTGTGATTCTCCTTATCTGATTTTTCATTCAGACAAGGTAGTTCTGCGTACTAAACCTGGGTTCCTACCTAAGGTGGTCACTAACAGGAATATCAATCAAGAGATTGTGGTTACATCTTTGTGTCCTAATCCTTCTTCGAAAAAGGAACGTCTGCTACACAATCTAGATGTAGTCCGTGCCCTGAAATTTTATCTACAGGCAACTAAGGATTTTCGACAAACGTCTTCCCTGTTTGTCGTTTTTTCTGGTCAGAGGAGAGGTCAAAAAGCTTCGGCTACCTCTCTCTCCTTTTGGCTTCGTAGCATAATACGGTTAGCCTATGAGACTGCTGGACAGCAGCCTCCTGAAAGAATTACAGCACATTCTACTAGAGCTGTGGCTTCCACTTGGGCCTTTAAGAATGAGGCTTCTGTTGAACAGATTTGCAAGGCTGCAACTTGGTCTTCTCTTCATACTTTTTCCAAATTTTACAAATTTGACACTTTTGCTTCTTCGGAGGCTGTTTTTGGGAGAAAGGTTCTTCAGGCAGTGGTTCCTTCCGTATAAAGAGCCTGCCTGTCCCTCCCGTCATCCGTGTACTTTAGCTTTGGTATTGGTATCCCATAAGTAATGGATGATCCGTGGACTGGATACACTTAACAAGAGAAAACATAATTTATGCTTACCTGATAAATTTATTTCTCTTGTAGTGTATCCAGTCCACGGCCCGCCCTGTCACTTTAAGGCAGGTAATTTTTCCATTAAACTACAGTCACCACTGTACCCTATGGTTTTCCTTTCTCTGCATGTTTTCGGTCGAATGACTGGTAATGGCAGTTAGGGGAGGAGCTATATAGCAGCTCTGCTGGGTGAATCCTCTTGCACTTCCTGTTGGGGAGGAGTTAATATCCCATAAGTAATGGATGATCCGTGGACTGGATACACTACAAGAGAAATAAATTTATCAGGTAAGCATAAATTATGTTTTTACCTTACCAGCCCTTAAAAGGGCCTTTTGCGGGGCATGTCCCAAAGAATTCTGCTCTTTTGCCTGAAAAAAAAATACAATACCCCCCCAACATTACAACCCACCACCCACATACCCCTAATCTAACCCAAACCCCCCTTAAATAAACCTAACACTAAGCCCCTGAAGATCTTCCTACCTTGTCTTCACCACACCGGGTATCACCGATCCGTCCAGAAGAGGGTCCGAAGTCTTCCTCCTATCCGGCAAGAAGAGCTCCTCCAGAGGGTCCAAAGTCTTCATCCTATACGGGCAGATGAGGACATCCGGACCGGCAGACATCTTCATCCAAGCGGCATCTTCTATCTTCTTCCATCCGGCACGGAGCGGGACCACCTTCAAGCAGCCGACGCGGAGCCATTGGAATAATCGGAATTAAGGTAGGAAAAATCTGATTGTCTGATCGGAACAGCCAATAGAATGCGAGCTCAATCTGATTGGCTGATTGGATCAGCCAATCGGATTGAACTTGAATCTGATTTGCTGATTCAATCAGCCAATCAGATTTTTCCTACCTTAATTCCGATTGGCTGATAGAATCCTATCAGCCAATCGGCATTCGAGGGACGCTATCTTGGATGACGTCCCTTAAAGGAACCTTCATTCGTTGTTAGTCTGTCGGTGAAGAAGGATGGCTCTGCGTCGGCTGCTTGAAGATGGTCCCGCTTCACGCCGGATGGAAGAAGATAGAAGATGCCGCTTGGATGAAGATGTCTGCTGGTCCGGATGTCCTCTTCTGCCCGGATAGGATGAAGACTTTGGACCCTCTGGAGGAGCTCTTCTTGCCGGATAGGAGGAAGACTTTGGACCCTCTTCTGGACGGATCAGTGATACCCGGCGTGGTGAAGACAAGGTAGGAAGATCTTCTGGGGCTTAGTGTTAGGTTTATTTAAGGGGGGTTTTGGTTAGATTAGGGGTATGCGGGTGGTGGGTTGTAATGCTGGGGGGGGGTATTGTATTTTAAGGGCTTGTAAGGTAAAAGAGCTTTACAATTTTTATTTTAGAATAGGGTAGGGCATTTTTTTTTATTTTGGGGGCTTTGTTATTTTTTTAGGGGGCTTAGAGTAGGTGTAATTAGTTTAAAATTCTTGTAATTTTTTTTTATTTTTTGTAATTTAGTGGGTTTTTTTTTGTAATTTAGTGGTTTTTTTTTTTTTTGTAATTTAATTTAGTTGATTTAATTGTAGATAATTGTAGGTAGTTTATTTAATTAATTTATTGATAGTGTAGTGTTAGGTTTAATTGTAACTTAGGTTAGGATTTATTTTACAGGTAATTTTGTAATTATTTTATCTAGGTAGCTATTAAATAGTTATTAACTATTTAATAGCTATTGTACCTGGTAAAAAATAAATACAAAGTTGCCTGTAAAATAAATATTAATCCTAAAATAGCTACAATATAATTATTATTTATATTGTAGCTATATTAGGGTTTATTTTACAGGTAAGTATTTAGCTTTAAATAGGAATAATTTATTTAATAAGATTTATTTTATTTCGTTAGATAAAAATAATATTTAACTTAGGGGGGTGTTAGTGTTAGGGTTAGACTTAGCTTTAGGGGTTAATACATTTATTAGAGTAGCGGCGAGGTCCAGTCGGCAGATTAGGGGTTAATAATTGTAGGTAGGTGGCGGGGACGTTGGGGGCGGCAGATTAGGGGTTAATAAATATAATATAGGGGTCGGCGGGGGTTAGGGGCAGCAGATTAGGGGTACATAGGGATAACGTAGGTTGCGGTTGTGTATACGGAGCGGCAGATTAGGGGTTAAAAATAATATGCAGGGGTCAGCGATAGCGGGGGCAGCAGATTAGGGGTTAATAAGTGTAAGGTTAGGGGTGTTTAGACTCGGGGTACATGTTAGGGTGTTAGGTGCAGACATAGGAAGTGTTTCCCCATAGGAAACAATGGGGCTGCGTTAGGAGCTGAACGCTGCTTTTTTGCAGGTGTTAGGGTTTTTTTCAGCCCAAACTGCCCCCTTGTTTCCTATGGGGGAATCGTGCACAAGCACGTTTTTGAAGCTGGCCGCGTCCGTAAGCACCGCTGGTATTTAGAGTTGCAGTGGCGGTAAATTATGCTCTATGCTCCCATTTTGGAGCCTAATGCAGCCCTTCTGTGAACTCTAAATACCAGCGGTATTTAAAAGGTGCGGGGGAAAAAATACACGCGTAGCTAATGCACCCCTTTGGCCGCAGAACTCTAAATCTAGGCCTAAGTTAATTAAAATGCCAAAGCATTTATTTCATTTGATAATATAATAATGGAATTATAAATTAGCTTAAAGGGGCATAAAACCCATTTTTTTTTTCTTTTATGATTGAGATAGAACACACACATTTAAGCAACTTTCCAATTTACTTTGGTTATCAAATTTTCTTCATTTTCTTGTTATCCTTTGTTGAAAGCAGTAAATTAAACTTATGAGTGTGCACGTGTCTGCAGTTCTATATGGCAGCAGTTTTGCAACAATGTTATACATTAGCAGGAGCACTAGATGGCAGCACTGTTTCCTGTCATGTAGTGCTTCAGGCATGTGCACGCTACCTACCTAGGTATCCCTTTAACAAAGAATAACATGAGAACAAAGCAAAATTGATAATAGAAGTAAATTGGAAACTTTTTAAAATTGTATTCTCTATTTGAATAATGAAAGAACATTTTTGGGTGTCCATTTAACTTTTATATTAGTGTCACCTGTTATTTTCTGTGCAGTATCAGCATTCCTTGACATGCTCAACTGAATACAAAATATTTTTTAGAAATGTTTAAATATTAACATTAAGTACTCATTAATCCTCTAATGCTTTTAGTTATCTCCCTTTTTTGCTACTATGCTACACTTCAACTCCAATAGCCACTGACTTTTAGGAACCTAATAACCACCAAATTATCCCCCTCTACACCATACTGACACCCTACTTTTAGTACCTCCCTAGTTTCCATTACTTCTTACTGCATTTTAACCCCTGATTTGCACCTACACTTGCAAACCCCCAAAGTAATTACCTACCTCTAAGACCACTGGATACCACACAGTCATGAAAAACCCTTGGTCACTGCACCTTGACAAATTGCTTCAGACACCCACCCAAGGTTCTTTCACATAGTGCCGCCTAACTGACACAATATTTTAATAGAAATGTTCTCATTATTCAGTTGTTCCAAGAGGTCTGCTTATTTTTGTGTAAATATTCCTTTAAAACCCTGATGAACAAAATTGGTACACTTGAAATATGGTTTTACTCCTTTACCTCATAAATGTTTAGTGTATCCCTCATCAATAGGTTTCTTTTTTTAACATTAAAAAAATCTCCTAATAGCTAGTTAAGCTATTATAATACCTTATCCGTAGTGCTTAGTTATTCTTGTTTTCCATTCTTCTCTTTCTATGACATTCCTCTGTATCATTTCAGAAAAAAATAATAATTTTAATTTATGTGACACTTCTATTCTAGTTTTATCTGCTTGCGACATGCAATTAATTATTAAAGGTAAAAAAAAAAAAAAATATTTAAAAAAAAAAAACAACCAAACATTGTGTGCTAAGAAATGTATGCCCTTGTTTAAATGTTTTCACCAAGTCAACTTCCCAAAAAGGTCCTGAAACACAAAGATGTTTCTTCTACCACACAAAGAGGTGGAACACTTGAAAATATCCCATTTTATGCATTATTTAAAGAGACAATGTACTCAGGGAAGCAGCTGATAAAAAAAATCATTGGGTTCACATCAACTGCAGGAATAAATGGTCTGGTCTCTCCCACACCTCACTGGGAGGTTGAATTCTATTGCGTCCTCTTGCGGACATCATTTTTCTATAACCATAATTTCAATCTTTACATTTCCGGTAAAGTTTGCAGTTTCAATAGACAAAAATATATATTTCATATGAGAAAACAAAGGCAAAAGTGGTATATGCAAACAATATAATACACTCCAGCAAGTAAATGGATCATTGGGAACAAATTTAAGGGCAGATAATGTCCCTTTAACCCAGGATTTCCCCTTTTGCAAAATGTATGGATGATGTTGGCTAAATGTCTTTTTCTTGCTCTTCTAACATTACTATTATATATATATAGGAACCTGGTCAACATACATCCGGATAATATTTATGTGTCATTTATTTCAGGCGTTCAGGAGAACAAATATGGAGTGTTTCAATATTTTTATTATTTTTCCTACTTTTATATGGGATCCTTGGAGTCCAGATGTTTGGAACATTTACTTATCACTGTGTTACAAATGACACACAGTCTGGGTAAGTAAATACATTTTTATCTGTCTTCTTATGTAGCAAAATGCATAAAATATTACGATATGTTTATTGAAATCAAGATTGGTATTCTGTCTCAGGCAATTAAAATGCATGTTATAAGAAAAATTTGTATCTGATAGCTAAAAAAAAATCATAGATGGCTATCAACATTCGTCTTTGAGTGCATAAAGTATTTTAATGCAAGTTAGTGAAATATACAATTATAAAATTACAATTATGAAATAATGTTTCAACGTTGATTATTTCAAGAGAATAGGCACTTACTTTAAGGATGCAAAAATTATTTAAATCTGACAAAAAAAACATTATTATGTCTTGAATTTTTTTTTCTAGATAAAGATTATTCATTTGACAAACCCACCATTTGATTAAGATGTATGGGGGGGGGGTCCATTCTTTCCATTCATAATTTACTTGAAAAGTAGATTACTTGAATGTTATCATATTTTCTAATTTGAACTGTTCCACACTTTTCAATTATGAAACTTGTACACAAATTAAATATAATCATTGAAAAGTTAATTTATGATTACAGTGAAGTATTTGGATGTGTAAGCATGTTAATTATAAAAGAGATCTAAATAATTGTAATTTATTTATTGAATTGGTTAAAGAAAAAAAAACAGCAGTAAAATTTATAAGGCAGTTATCATCAACAAGGGACATGAAGCCCAAACTTTTTCTTTCTTGATTCAGATAGAGCATGCACTTTTAAGCAACTTTCTAATTTAACTCTAGAATCAAATATTCTTTATTCTCTTTGTATAATTTATTGAAAAGCAAGGATGTAATCTCGGGAATGTGCACGTGCCTGCAACACTATATGGCAGCAGTTTTGCAAGACCACTAGGTGGCAGCACTATTTCCTGCCATGTAGTACTTCATACACCTATCAGCTAGATTACGAGTTATGCAGGCTATAGGGAAATTAACGAACGCAAGAAAAGTTGCGTTATTTAACCCCCTATAGCGCAGCCATTACAAGTTTTTCAAAACCCGGCTTGTGTGTGCGATATGGTGCTTTTAAGCTCCATACCGCACCAAAAACATAGAATTCTATCAGCCAATCGGAATTAAGGTAGAAAAAATCCTATTGGCTGATGCAATCATCCAATAGGATTGAAGTTTAATCCTATTGGCTGATCCAATAGGCTGAGCCAATAGGATTTTGTCTACCTTAATTCCAATTGACTGATAGAATTCTATCAGCCAATCGGAATCTAAGGGACGCCATCTGTACTGACGTTGCGTTACAGGCTAAAAGACTTGTGGTACACCTATACCGACAAGATTTGTAATGGCTGCGGTGCTGTTTTAACGCTGAAAATGCCATATTTTCAGCATTAAAAGACGAATGCACAGACTTGTAATCTAGCTGTATGAGCTATTGTCAATTGTTACTGATTTTAAATCAATCAATAAAAAAAAAATAACAAACGTTGAGCTACTATGCAGTATGTTTGCATTCAAATTTGTTCGATTAGATTTGATAGATCAAATTTTCTTCGTTCTCTTGCTATCTTTATTTAAAAAGCAGGAATGTGATGCCTAGGAGCCGGTTATGCTTGCTAATTGGTGGGTAAATGTAAGCCTCCAATAAGCAAGCGCTATCCATGGTGCTGAACCTAAAGTGGGCTGGCTGCTAAGATTTAAATTCCTGCTTTTAAAATAAAGATAGCAAGAGAGCGAAGAAAAATTGATAATAGGAGTAAATTAGAAAGTTGCTTAAAATGTCATGCTCTATCTGAATCCTGAAAGAAAAAAATTTGGATTCAATGTACCTTTAAAACAATGTTGAAGAAGGAATGCTAACTGTTTAAGATTATGGGGTCAATTACAATCCTCTAGAAATAGCTACACAATTCACACTTAAAGGGACATAAAACAACTTCAGTTTAAATATATAGCTTTGTATATAGTAAAATAAGTGTACTCGCAAGTGTGCATTCATGTTTCTTACATTAACCGCATTGTTACTGTAATAGCCAACTCTCCTATGTATTTGGTAGAACACAGTTTGGAGATGACACTCATGGCTTCAGGTGGGACATTTTGGCCCTCCAGAGAAGTGCATGCTAAATAATGTGCATTGCTCCACAACTCTTTCCAAAGCTGTTTCCAGCACTATGCTCAGAAAGTTGTACCTCCGATCTTCTCACCCAGAAGACCTGAGAGAGCACAAAGCACAACACTACTGGTGACCACACACCAGCATCCATAGTGACCTGCTACCCACCTCTATGCACCCACAAAGACTTCAGGATGGCTAAAGATGAGTGTGGGCTAGCCTGCTGGTTTTTACATGCAGTCTGTCATAGGGACTAGCACAAGGAGCTTGTGTGGGGGTTCCCTGTTATTATTTTAGCCAGATGACATCAAAGTGTGAGACAAGAGGCAGTATCGCACGTTCCTGCCCGTGAGAGTTAACTATAGAGCATGTATGTACTGTACGTTCTAAGCATCATGGCACCCACTAGGAAAGAACACAAAAACATTGAGGATTGAGGGGTGGGCAGATCAGAGCATTTGGAACACGTTATAATTGAGTTATTTCTTTAAAAAATATATGTTATATGCTTCTATCTATTTCTCTTACTTTTTTTCCAGCAATCTTCCCACATAGGACTTTTTTTATTTTTTGTGTGTAAAATGGTACCTGTTTTATGGCACTTTAAAGTCTGTGGGAATTTTTGTAGATAATTTGATACGCTTTTCTAAAGGATTGTGATCGACCTCTGTGTTTGTTGTCTCATAAGATATGAACATCATAAAATCTCTCCAAATTATTATTGGCTCAGCAGAAAGATCCCTCTATCTGTCATTGGTGAATAAATAGGATAGAAACTGAATAGATTTGTTTTCTTTTATAAGATGGTGAGAGCCCATAAGCCATCACATGTGGAATTAAACTCCATTCCACTAGAAGGAAGCAATGTGAGATAATTTTGTTATTGCACTATTGCTTGAATATATAAACTGAGCTAGCTCCCAGTAGTGCATTGCTGCTTCTGAGCCTATGCTTTTTAACAAAAAATACCAAGGTTATTAAGTAAATTTCATAATAAAAGTAAATTGAGATGTCTCCTAAAATAGAACACTCTATCTGAACCATTAAAGTTTAATTTTTGACTATATCCTATACAAGAGTATATAGCTTGCCAACAAGAAATGCAAAACATTTTAATATGGCATAGAAATGGCAACCTTGGTAACACGGTATTATAATATATTTTTATAAAAGTGTATTAGCCCACGCATGTCAAGATGAAATAGGCCACTCAAAACTACTATGAAATTGACATGAAATGCAAGGCATAGATTAATGCTTTTAAATTGTATCGGAGTAAACGACATGACATACTAATTTGAATATGAACATGAGTTTGAATATGATACGACAAATGGAGTGATTCGCATTTTGATGACACAGAGACAGATTAATGCGTACGAGAAACTTGACAATCATCAACATTTAACTGTATTGTTTTGTAAAAATGTGGATGAGAACTAATCAGGAACTAGATGTTTATTGGAGTATGTGCAAAAAAAGAGGAGTTTATGAGGATTTTTACCAGTGTTGACAGCAGTGATAAGAATAGTTCTTGAAGTACCATGGTGACAAGGGAAAATTTTCAAAGCAAAGCAAGAATAATGTTAACAAAGGTAACTATTAATCATGAATCCTTTTACAAAGTATTTTAACTGGGAAATGAAACATACATTTCTTCTATAAAGGTAAGACAAGTCCACGGATTTATCCTTTACTTGTGGGATATTTCCTTCCCTACAGGAAGTGGCAAAGAGCACCACAGCAGAGCTGTCTATATAGCTCCTCCCTTAGCTCCACCCCCCAGTCATTCTCTTTGCCTACTCTAAGTACTAGGAAGGGTAAAGTGAAAGAGGTGATAAAATATTAGTGTTTAATTTCTTCAAGCAAGAGTTTGTTATTTTAAATGGTACCGGTGTGTACTATTTACTCTCAGGCAGCAGATGGATGAAGACTACTGCCTGGAGGATGATGATCTTAGCATTTGTAACTAAGGTCCATTGCTGTTCCCACAGAGGCTGAGGAGTACAGGAAACTTCAGTTTGAGGAACGGTTTCATGCTATGCAGCAGTGAGGTATGTTCAGTCATTTTTTTCTGGAGAGACTGTGATATTTCAGAAAGACTGACATTATACCCAGGAAGGTAAGGGTAAACAGTAATCCTTGAGCTAAAAGAAGGGCATTACTTAGCTTGCATGTGGGGCCAATTACTAATATGGTTGACACTGAATGGCAAATGTTTGTGAGCAAACGTTTTTTGATTTGTGAGTGATTTATCATTTTTGTGGGAAATAAACGTTTTGGGCAACTTTATTAGGGCACACATGGCTTAATTTTTGGGCCTTAGAACCCACATGGCTAGTTATAACCGCTCTGGTGCGGTTCTTTAAGGCTGAGGAAACCATGAGTGAGATCGGCGGGGCCTATTTTCGCGCCTCAGATGCGCAGATAGTTTTGTCAGTAAGCAGCAAGCTCTAACTCCTGAGGGCCCTGGTGTATGTTTTGGGCCAAATTGAAGCTTTTACCCCACACTTTCGATCCCTGATGGCAGGTAGGGCCACAGCAGGGCTGTGGCAAGGTGTTGAGAGTGTTTTTTTCCAGATCTGGGCCTATTTTCGATCCGGTTTGGAGATTAAGGGCTTAATTGTTAAAAAAATTTGTGGTGCAATCTTAACTACCTATAGTGTGTCTACATACAAAATTTTGAAAAATTTGGTGCATGTTTAGGCTGTTTTGCAGAACGTGTATGCTTTTTTTCTCTTAAAGGCGCAGTACCGTTTTTTAAGATTATTTTTTTCACTAAATAAAGTGTTTTCATGCTTGTTTGTAGTCATTACTAGCCTGTTCAACATGTCTGACATTGAGGAAAGTCAATGTTCAATATGTTTAGAAGCCACTGTGGAACCTCCACTTAGAATGTGTCCCTCATGCACTGAAAGGTCAATAAATTGTAAAGAACATATTTTAGCTACTAAAAGTATGTCGCAGGATGATTCTCAGTCAGAAGAGAATCAGGTTATGCCATCTAATTCTCTCCAAGTGTCACAACCGTTAACGCCCGCACAAACGACGCCAAGCACTTCTAGTGCGTCTAATTCTTTCACCCTGCAAGATATGGCCGCAGTTATGAATACTACCCTCACAGAGGTTTTATCTAAGCTGCCTGGGTTGCAGGGGAAGCACAGCAGGTCTGGTGTGAGAACAAACGCTGAGCTCTCTGACGCTTTATTAGCCATATCCGATGTACCCTCACAATGTTCTGAAGTGAGGGATTTGCTGGCTGAGGGAGAGATTTCTGACTTAGGAAATATGTTCCCTCAGACAGATTCAGATATGACGGCTTTTAAATTTAAACTAGAACACCTCCGCTTATTGCTCAGGGGGGTTTTAGCGACTCTGGATGATTGTGACCCTATTGTAGTTCCAGAGAAATTGTGTAAAATGGACAGATTCCTAGAGGTTCCTGCCTACACTGATGTTTTTCCGGTCCCTAAGAGGATTTCGGAAATTGTTACTAAGGAGTGGGATAGACCAGGTATTCCGTTCGCTCCCCCTCCTACTTTTAAGAAAATGTTTTCCATATCAGACGCCGTGTGGGACTCGTGGCAGATGGTCCCTAAGGTGGAGGGAGCTATTTCTACCCTGGCTAAGAGTACAACTATACCTATTGAGGACAGTTGTGCTTTCAAAGATCCTATGGATAAAAAATTAGAGGGTCTCCTGAAGAAAATATTTGTTCATCAAGGTTTTCTTCTCCAACCTATAGTGTGCATCGTTCCTGTAACTACTAACATAGTAACATAGTAGATAAGGTTGAAAAAAGACTGAAGTCCATCGAGTTCAACCTATACAAATCTAAAATACTTACAAAAAGCTCCAGTTAAGCTTAAATAACCCCATTAAAATGTGACCCATTTAATACTAGCAATCATATCCATGAATTTTGTTTATATACAGAAATTTATCCAGACTATTTTTAAATGTATCTATGGTATTGGCATTCACTACCTCCTTTGGTAATGAGTTCCACAATGTTATTGCTCTTACAGTGAAAAAACGTTTCCGTTGCAGGAGATTAAATCTCCTTTCCTCCAACCTTAAATTATGACCTCTTGTCAGAACCAATTTTCTTGGAATAAAAAGAGCTTCTGCCATCTCTGTATATGGGCCTTGAATATATTTATATAAAGTAATCATGTCACCTCTCAAGCGCCTTTTTTCTAAAGAGAACAGACCCAGTTTGGCTAGCCTCTCCTCATAGGTTAATTTCTCCAATCCCCTTATTAGCTTTGTGGCCCTTCTCTGAACTTTTTCTAGTTCTGCAATATCTTTTTTAGCAATCGGTCCCCAGAACTGCACTCCAAACTCAAGGTGAGGTCTTACCAGGGCTTTATATAATGACAGAATTATGCTTTCCTCCCTTGAATCAATGCCTCTTTTAATACATGCTAGTATCTTATTAGCCTTTGAAGCCGCTGCCCTGCATTGTGCACTCATCTTTAGCTTGTTATCTATTACTACTCCCAAATCCCTTTCCTCCTGTGTTTGGCTAAGTCTT
The DNA here is from genome assembly GCF_027579735.1 of Bombina bombina. Taxonomy (NCBI): domain Eukaryota; kingdom Metazoa; phylum Chordata; class Amphibia; order Anura; family Bombinatoridae; genus Bombina; species Bombina bombina. The sequence continues at coordinate 847,901,992 of NC_069501.1, forward strand.
GTCCCATTTAAAAAATACATAGCCTGCTTATTTTTACTTCCAAAATGTAGAACCTTATATTTTTCCGTATTAAATCTCATTTTCCATTCACTTGCCCATAGTTCTAATTTTAGCAAATCCCTTTGCAAAGAGAGTTCATCCTGCTCTGACCTAATGACCTTACTTAACTTAGTATCATCCGCAAAAATAGAGATGTCGCTATTTAATCCTTGCTCCAAGTCATTTATAAAAATATTAAAAAGAACAGTACTGATCCCTGGGGGACGCCACTGATTACCTTTGTCCAATCTGAGTATGATCCATTTACTGCTACTCGTTGCTCCCTATCTTTTATCCAGTTATTTATCCATGAGCTAACATTTTCAGCTATTCCCAGTCCCTTCATTTTGTGCATTAATCTCTCATGTGACACTGTATCAAATGCCTTTGCAAAATCTAAGTATATCACATCAACTGATTCCCCTTTATCTATATTTTTACTTACTTCCTCGTAGAATCTAATTAGATTAGTTTGACATGATCTATTTCTCCTAAAGCCATGCTGATTAGAACTCATAATCTTGTTTACACGAATATGCTCATCAATATAATCCCTTATAATCCCTTCAAATATCTTCCCCACTATTGATGTCAGACTAACTGGTCTATAGCTTCCTGGATCATCCCTGCTTCCCTTTTTGAAGAGTGGCACCACATCAGCTTTACGCCAATCCTGGGGTACCATGCCTGAGGATAATGAGTCTTGAAAAATTAAGAGTAAAGGTTTGTCTATAACAGTGCTAAGTTCACTGCAGCGTCCTTTTGGTTTGAGGCTCTGGAAGAGGCTCTTCAGGTTGAGACTCCATTAGAGGATATTCTGGATAGATTTAGGGCTCTCAAGCTAGCTAATTCTTTCATTATAGATGCCGTTTCAATTGGCTAAATTAGCGGCGAAGAATTCAGGTTTTGCCATTTTAGCGCGTAGAGCGTTATGGCTTAAGTCCTGGTCTGCTGATGTGTCATCAAAAGCTAAGCTTTTAGCCATCCCTTTCAAGGGTAAGACCCTATTCGGGCCTGAACTGAAAGAGATCATTTCAGACATCACTGGAGGGAAAGGCCATGCCCTTTCCTCAGGATAAAATGAATAAGATGAGGACCAAACAAAATAATTTTTGTTCCTTTCGAAACTTCAAAGGTGGTCCTTCTTCCTCTTCCCCTGCCGCAAAGCAAGAGGGGACTTGCTCAATCCAAGTCAGTCTGGAGACCTAACCAGACTTGGAACAAGGGTAAACAGGCCAAGAAGCCCGCTGCTGCCTCCAAGACAGCATGAAGGGGTAGCCCCCGATCTGGGACCAGATCTAGTAGGGGGCAGACTTTCTCTCTTCGCTCAGGCTTGGGCAAGAGACGCTCAGGATTCCTGGGCTTTAGAAATAGTAACCCAGGGGTATCTTCTAGATTTCAAAGATTCTCCCCCAAGGGGGAGATTCCATCTTTCTCAATTGTCTGTAAACCAGACAAAAAGAGAGGCATTTTTACGCTGTGTTGAAGACCTATATTCCATGGGAGTGATCTGCCCAGTTCCGGAAACAGAACAGGGGCAAGGGTTATACTCCAATCTGTTTGTGGTTCCCAAAAAAGAGGGAACTTTCAGACCAATTTTGGATCTCAAGATCCTAAACAAATTCCTCAGAGTCCCATCCTTCAAGATGGAGACCATTCGGACTATTTTGCCAATGATCCAGGAGGGTCAATATATGACCACCGTGGACTTAAAGGATGCGTATCTACACATTCCTATCCACAAAGATCATCACCAGTTCCTCAGGTTCACCTTTCTGGACAAGCATTACCAGTTTGTTGCTCTTCCCTTCGGGTTGGCCACGGCTCCCAGAATTTTCACAAAGGTGCTAGGGTCCCTTCTGGCGGTTCTAAGGCCTCGGGGCATAGCTGTGGACACCTTATCTGGATGATATCTTAACCCAGGCGTCAACTTACCAACTAGCCAAGTCTCACATGGACATCGTGTTGGCTTTTTAATATCTCACGGGTGGAAGGTGAACGTAAAAAAGAGTTCACTTATCCCTCTCACAAGAGTTCCATTCCTGGTAACTCTGATAGATTCGGTGCACTTGAAAATTTTTCTGATGGAGGTCAGGAAATCAAAGATTTTATCTATCGGCCGAGCTCTTCATTCCATTCTTCGGCCGTCAGTGGCTCAGTGTATGGAGGTAATCGGTTTAATGGTAGCGGCAATGGACATAGTTCCGTTTGCTCGCTTGCATCTCAGACCACTGTAACTTTGCATGCTCAACAGTGGAATGGGGATTATGCAGATTTATCTCCTCAGATAAATTTCGACCAAGAGACCAGAAACTCTCTTCTTTGGTGGTTGTCACAGGATCATCTGTCCAAGGGAATGTGTTTCCGCAGGCCAGCAGGGGTCATAGTGATGACGGATGCTAGCCTATTGGGCTGGGCTGCAGTCTGGAATTCCCTGAAAGCACAGGGTTTGTGGACTTAAGAGGAGACTCTCCTCCCAATCAATATTCTAGAACTGTATCACGACTGTAGTATATATCAATCATCAGGGGGAACAAAGAGTTCTTTAGCGATGATAGAGGTTACCAAAATAATTTGATGGGTAGAAACTCACTCTTGCCATCTATCAGCAATCTATATCCCAGGAGGGGAGAACTGGGAAGCGGATTTTCTAAGTTGTCAGACTTTTCATCCGGGGGAGTGGGAACTCCATCCGGAGGTGTTTGCACAATTGATTCAGCAATGGGGCACACCAGAATTGGATCTGATGGCGTCTCATCAGAATGCCAAACTTCCTCATTACGGGTCCAGGTCAAGGGATCCTCAGGCAGTACTGATAGATGCTCTGGCAGTACCCTGATCGTTCAACCTGGCTTATGTGTGTCCACCATTTCCTCTCCTTCCTCGTTTGATTGCCAGAATCAAACAGGAGAGAGCTTCAGTGATTTTGATAGCACCTGCGTGGCCACGCAGGACTTGGTATGCAGACCTGGTGGACATGTCATCTCTTCCACCATGGACTCTGCCACTGAGACAGGACCTTCTGATTCAAGGTCCATTCCAGCATCCAAATCTAGTTTCTCTGCGACTGACTGCTTGGTGATTGAACGCTTGATCTTATCCAAGTGGCGGTTCTCTGAGTCGGTCATAGATACCTTGATTCAGGCTCGAAAGCCTGTCACCAGGAAAATTTATCATAAGATATGGCGTAAATATCTTTATTGGTGCGAATCCAATGGCTACTCATGGAGTAAGATCAGGATTCCTAGGATTTTGTCCTTTCTCCAAGAAGGATTGGAGAAGGGGCTATCAGCGAGTTCCTTAAAGGGACAGATATCTGCTTTATGAATTCTACTGCACAAACATCTGGCAGATGTTACAGATGTTCAGTCGTTCTGTCAGGCTTTAGTTAGAATCAAGCCTGTGTTTAAACTTGTTGCTCCACCATGGAGTTTGAATTTGGTTCTTAAAGTTCTTCAAGGGGTTCCGTTTGAACCTATGCATTCCTTAGATATTAAGCTTCTATCTTGGAAAGATAGATTGGAAAAATTCTGTTTTTAGTTGCTTTCTCTTCGGCTCGAAGAGTTTCTGAACTATCTGCATTGCAATGCGACTCGCCTTATCTTGTTTTCCCTGCTGATAAGGTGGTTCTGCGTACCAAACCTGGATTCCTCCCTAAGGTTGTTACTAATAAGAATATTAATCTGGAAATTGTTGTTCCTTCTCTGTGTCCTAATCCTTCCTCTAAGAAAGAGCGTCTATTGCACAACTTGGACGCGGTTCGTGCTATAAAGTTTTACTTGCAAGCGACCAAAGATTTTCGTCAAACATCTTCTTTGTTTCTTGTCTATTCTGGAAAACGTAGAGGTCAAAAAGCTACGGCTACCTCTCTTGCCTTTTGGCTAAAAAGCATCATCCGTTTGGCATACGAGACTGCTGGACAGCAGCCTCCTGAAAGAATTACAGCTCACTCTACTAGAGCAGTCGCTTCCACATGGGCTTTTAAAAATGATACTTCTGTTGAACAGATTTGTAAGGCTGCGACTTGGTCTTCGCTTCATACCGTTTTCAAATTTTTACAAATTTGAAACCTTTGCTTCTTCGGAGGCTGTTTTTGGGAGAAAAGTTCTTCAAGCAGTGGTGCCTTCTGTTTAACCATCTGTCTTGTCCCTCCCGTTCATCCGTGTCCTGTAGCTTTGGTATCGTATCCCACAAGTAAAGGATGAATCTGTGGACTCGTCTTACCTTTATAGAAGAAAACTAAATGTATGCTTACCTGATAAATTGATTTCTTCTATGGTAAGACGAGTCCACGGCCCGCCCTGTCATTTTAAGACGGATTATATTTTTTTTATTTAAACTCAGTCACCTCTGCACCTTGTAGTTTCTCCTTTTTCTTGCTGTACCTTCGGTCGAATGACTGGGGGTTGGAGCTAAGGGAGGAGCTATATAGACAGCTCTGCTGTGGTGCTCTTTGCCACTTCCTGTAGGGAAGGATAATATCCCACAAGTAAAGGATGAATCCGTGGACTCGTCTTACCATAGAAGAAATCAATTTATCAGGTAAGCATAAATTTAGTTTTTATTAAAGTACACTTGTATTGGTTTATTAATTAATCTGCCAAAAGTGTATTTCCATGCAACAAACAAATGGAAAATGTGATTGACAGCTATGCTATTTACTGTTGATTTTCACATTTGTGAACAAAAATGACAATGTAACTGGCAAGTGCAATGTTGCATCACATGACTTTTTAACAGGTGAACTACAGGGAGTGCAGAATTATTAGGCAAATGAGTATTTTGACCACATCATCCTCTTTATGCATATTGTCTTACTCCAAGCTGTATAGGCTCGAAAGCCTACTACCAATTAAGCATATTAGGTGATGTGCATCTCTGTAATGAGAAGGGGTGTGGTCTAATGACATCAACACCCTATATCAGGTGTGCATAATTATTAGGCAACTTCCTTTCCTTTTGCAAAATGGGTCAAAAGAAGGACTTGACAGGCTCAGAAAAGTAAAAAATAGTGAGATATCTTGCAGAGGGATGCAGCACTCTTAAAATTGCAAAGCTTCTGAAGCGTGATCATAGAACAATCAAGCGTTTCATTCAAAATAGTCAACAGGGTCGCAAGAAGCGTGTGGAAAAACCAAGGCGCAAAATAACTGCCCATGAACTGAGAAAAGTCAAGCGTGCAGCTGCCAAGATGCCACTTGCCACCAGTTTGGCCATATTTCAGAGCTGCAACATCACTGGAGTGCCCAAAAGCACAAGGTGTGCAATACTCAGAGACATGGCCAAGGTAAGAAAGGCTGAAAGACGACCACCACTGAACAAGACACACAAGCTGAAACGTCAAGACTGGGCCAAGAAATATCTCAAGACTGATTTTTCTAAGGTTTTATGGACTGATGAAATGAGAGTGAGTCTTGATGGGCCAGATGGATGGGCCCGTGGCTGGATTGGTAAAGGGCAGAGAGCTCCAGTCCGACTCAGACGCCAGCAAGGTGGAGGTGGAGTACTGGTTTGGGCTGGTATCATCAAAGATGAGCTTGTGGGGCCTTTTCGGGTTGAGGATGGAGTCAAGCTCAACTCCCAGTCCTGCTGCCAGTTTCTGGAAGACACCTTCTTCAAGCAGTTTTACAGGAAGAAGTCTGCATCCTTCAAGAAAAACATGATTTTCATGCAGGACAATGCTCCATCACACGCGTCCAAGTACTCCACAGCGTGGCTGGCAAGAAAGGGTATAAAAGAAGAAAATCTAATGACATGGCCTCCTTGTTCACCTGATCTGAACCCCATTGAGAACCTGTGGTCCATCATCAAATGTGAGATTTACAAGGAGGGAAAACAGTACACCTTTCTGAACAGTGTCTGGGAGGCTGTGGTTGCTGCTGCACGCAATGTTGATGGTGAACAGATCAAAACACTGACAGAATCCATGGATGGCAGGCTTTTGAGTTTCCTTGCAAAGAAAGGTGGCTATATTGGTCACTGATTTGTTTTTGTTTTGTTTTTGAATGTCAGAAATGTATATTTGTGAATGTTGAGATGTTATATTGGTTTCACTGGTAAAAATAAATTATTGAAATGGGTATATATTTGTTTTTTGTTAAGTTGCCTAATAATTATGCACAGTAATAGTCACCTGCACACACAGATATCCCCCTAAAATAGCTATAACTAAAAACTACTTCCAAAACTATTCAGCTTTGATATTAATGAGTTTTTTGGGTTCATTGAGAACATGGTTGTTGTTCAATAATAAAATTAATCCTCAAAAATACAACTTGCCTAATAATTCTGCACTCCCTGTATATGGGCACTATATGTACACCATTTATTAAATAACAGGTGGACAAGGTTCCTAGCCAGGGAACCTATTTCACACATGTTTAGAGCTAGTAAGGTGGCATCTGCAGATCCACTTTAAAATGAACAAGCAAGAGCAAGTGCTTGTGCAGCTCCACCAGTTGCAGAACCATTCTACAAGAGTAGGCCTTGTCAAAGAACTGGCATGAGGTAACTCTACCACTTCAGAGTGTAGCCCTGGTATTGATTGTCATGTCTCCTTATGTTATAGTTCCTAAGCAATTTGTTTGTCTGCGCCATGCTTGTTGTGTGCTTGTGTGCATATTAGCTAGGCTACCTGACCTTGGCCTTGTTTTCCTGGACACTTATGAGTTACACTTGCTTCAGGGTGTGCAGAGAGAACATGGATTGCACCCCTGGACAGAACACAAATAGTGATCCTGGACAGCACTATTCATGTTCCTCACTGCATACCTTAAAGTAAGTGTAACTCATAAGTTTCCAGGAAAACATGACTGAGGTGGCAACCCTAATAATAGCATTCATACTAGCAAACAATACTAGTATATTCTTGGTTATGAAAATGTAAATAATGTTGGCTGAGAGTTCTCAGGTACAATATTTTGTTCATTCCAAATATTATCTTGAGTTTATCCTTGTTCACATGTCCTTTCCTATCTCTGTTTAGCTATGTTCTGGATTTCTGGTTGCTACTTGGTTTTCAATGTAATATTTGACTTCCTGTTTGATTCTCAAATCAAGATGCATCTTCTAGGCTTCATGATATTCATTACTTTTTTTATTTCTAGTTCTTTTCTTTCTTTTTTTACCTATTTTACTCTTAGATCAATTAAGGTTAACAATGCTAGCTAGCTTTTAGCCACTGATCTCACAATGAGGCTTATGTTTTGTATATATATCAAGCAAAATAATTAATGAGATGGCACAGTTATTGCTGTACAAGCTGTTTCCGCTTACAGTCCCAATGTTGTTATAAGCTGCAGAGTATGTACTGCCTGGGAAATTGTTACTTTAGGTTTATTCTTGTATTTTAAAGATCTGGTTTTGATTATGGAAACCAACAAACAAACAAAACACAGTCAGCACACCACAATGAAGTGTCTACAGTAGCAGAAATAAATTAAAATAAAATCTACTTTGAGTTTTAAGATATTAAAATATAAATAAAAAGTACATTTGTAATAGTTTCTGTAATAAATGATTTGCTTGGAATAATGAGGCATATTCATGGTATATTTAAATACTTGTCTAATAAACATAATATTGCATTCCATGTTTATTTATATATATATATATATATATATATATATATATATATGTTATTAATAATGATTTTGCTATTTTCTCGTATTTTTAGAAATGTAACATGGAATAATTTAGCCATTCCAGATACCCACTGTTCTCCAGATGGGGAAGGATATCAGTGCCCTAGGGGCTTTAAGTGCATGGACTTAGAAAATCTTGGACTGACCAGACAGGAACTTGGCTACAGTGGCTTTAATGAGATTGGTATGTGCAACTGTATGGTTTTTATACTACATTTTATTCCATTTTGCTTTTATGAGACATATTTACATAATTATGTTATCAGTTCCATTAAATCTTGTTTGTCTAGCAATAATTAAAAATGTATCATTTATAACAGAGTCGTGAAGAATTACTACTTTTTTAAGCTTTACTAAAATGTTATATTTCTGTCATTTATTACTTCCCTTTATCACACAGGATCCTGACCCCAAATTTGTAACTAGCTAGGGTATATGATAAAAACTAAAATATTTTGTTTTGTAGGTAAGCTCTGGAGCGTTTTTTTAGCCATTTGGCAGCAATGTTTGCAACATTGTTTAAAGCGGTGTTATATATAGTTACAAACACTGCTGCCATAGACTGCTGCAGACACGCACACTTCTAAGCTCATATCAGCCTACCTAGTTTTACAAACTAAACAAAGGCTACCAAGAGAACAAAACAAATCTGATAATAGAAGTATAATGAAAAGTTCCTAAAGAATAATCAGAGAAGTCGCCAACATAGCGTGATACAGTATAGGTATGTAATTATACACATAAACTGGACACACTAACATTTGATGAAACTCTACAATATGTGCAAATGAAGCAGGCCGGATCCTTATAGAGTCACCCGGCTAACTCGTCTCCCGTCACAGGAACAGTGTACTCATCAGTCAGGATAACCACAGTATTTTATAGATTCACCAGGGCCCAACTCAATGATCATATGAAGCGACAGCTCCAAAAACTCCAGTGCTGTGCAAGGTAGCGTAATATAAAAGTGTTTATTAAACAGACACAAAGTATAAATCAGAAATCACATTAGCATAAGATTTTAGCTTGTGTACAAGTTTTATATTTTGATATGAGTTATATTCTCTTTGTATTAAATTGGTAAATTATCATGTGTGTTAGCAAAATATTTACAAAAATTTACACAACAAAATGTATGTGTGTGTGTTTACAACACAACAAAATGTATGTGTGTGTGTTTACAACACAACAAAATGTATGTGTGTGTGTTTACAACACAACAAAATGTATGTGTGTCTTTACAAAACAACAAAAGGTATGTGCATGTGTTTACAAAATGTATGTGTGAATGTATGTGTGTCTTTACAAAACTACAAAATGTATGTGTGTCTTTACAAAACTACAAAATGTATGTGCATGTGTTTACAAAACAACAAAATGTATGTGTGTGTGTGTTTACAACACAACTAAATTCTTCAAAAATTGCTTTCTAATAGGAGGATTTCTAAATGGGGAGTGTAGGAATGGCCTGAAATTAAAATAAATACAAATAAATAAAACAACTGTGAAAACCTCTCTCTTGTAATGTATGGGCATTGAATGTTAGGGTCTGTGTTTTCAAGTAATGTATAGTAACACTTATTTTATATGACCTGGTTAAGTTTGACTTTATAAACCGTTGATTGCTTGATAACTGTTCAGCCTTTACATTTCACACTTTTTTTTTGAAGAAAGCATTTTTTTTCTTTATTTAGAAATAAATAAACAAGTATAACAAAAAATAGAAAACGTTGCACATTAGTACATAGATTGAAATAATTCGCATATTCGTCAAGCTGTTAAGTTAATTGATTTATGTATTAGTTATTCTGTTTATCTTTCTAGTTTCCTCATAAAACATTATGTAGGGTTCCCATTTCCGCCAAAAAATGGCTTTGTCTATTAAGTATCTTTGCTGTCAGTTCGGTTCTAAGATAATGGTTTTCTAGTTTACGTAACACATATGTATAGGACGGGGGAGCTGATTTCCAAAATTTAGCTATGCTCAATCTCGTTACCGTGTATACAGTTTCAGCTAATTTATGATATTGTTTGAGAATGTCCTTATTTGGAAAGTTCACACTTTTTTTTTTAAAGAAAATTATGTGAATCCCTATGCCTTTGACATGGCTATATTAATCAGCTTTCTGACTTTTATATTTAATGTTCTATATATTTTGACATGATTATATGTTTTTATAAAAGATATTGGTATATGTATTTTTTCCATAAAGCTGACAAAAATCACCTGTGCTAGAGAGAGGATTATGTTTTTGAGTTAGCTCTTTGAATATTTTTTATAAATATTAAGAATCTGTTTTTGCATATTCCTTCCAAGGTTTATTAAATTGTATTGGCTGTTTTCACAGTTAATCCATTAAGTGCACATTGTGTATAATCCAATACATATTTACTATATATTTACTATTGAGATGTTCATTTAGTGTTAATGCCAACATGCAATAATACATAGAGTTATCCTCATGGGACCCAGACCAGCAGCACCCACAGTCCTAGTAAGGAACATGAAATGTACATACAAACAGTGAAATACCCCCTTACTCTCTAAAAAGTTAAAGGGTTAATTGAAAAACGTTCCATATTAATGAGCAATGAGAATACTAATGATCTTTTTCACATAGAAGACCACAGCACCCAAAATATGTAAATCCTCTTTATTCAAAGAATAAAAACAGTGACGTTTCGGATCACCCGAAAGTGGATTTACATATTTTGGGTGCTGTGGTCTTCTCCTATGTGAGTCTTATCTTTCGGGAAGCAGGCAGTACCCTGAGTCTTCATGTGCACCTCACTTTATAGTGCTGTACTTACTTACGTTTGTAAATGATCTTTTACACCATCAAAATTTTTTGAGTACATGCACTGCTCGTTTTTACTGTATCTGAGCAGGGACACTGTCATTTATTTGCATAATATACAGTTAGAACATACACCAATTTATGTCTTGGTGTGTTAACTTGCATGGCATTCGATAAATAACTGCAAAGCTTTCTCTAAGACAAAGGGGCTTTCTTCATGTTGTAAAATATCCCATACCTACTTAGAGAAGGTAGAACTCTCCTTCATCTATTAGTGCCCCTTCCTACCAGTAGACCTTTGTTATTATTAATTGATTTTATTGGAATGATGATTCTCTGTACTAGTCACCAGCAGCAGAACGACAAGGTAAACTCATATTTTATGCACAATGTACAATATGGTTTTTACTCTGTATTTTAAATTTCTCTGAAGGATAGTGACTCACGTCTATGAAGACCTGATGGGCAGGCACAGAGCTAAGTTGAGGATTTTTCACAATATACTTGCTGACATAAAGCACAAATTTACAGCCCAGGTGCCTGTGGGCAGCAAAATGTGATGTGCCACCTTTGTTAAGTGCTGCGAGCATTGCGCATGCGTAGAGGAAGCTGGATGCCTCACATGCATAATACTTGCAGTGACCTTAACAAAGATGGCTGTCGGCATCTTTGTTATGCTCCCCTACGAGTATTTTGTATGTGAGGCATCCAGCTTACTCCTAGGATGCACAATGCTCGCTGCACTTAACAAAGTTAAGGTCCCCGGCTGACCATTATTTATAATAGGCAGAAACAGGCGCGCCTCTATGGAGGGCGCCTGTAGGCACATGCCTACTCTGCCTTTTTATAAATCCACCCTCAGCCTGACAAAAAAAGACTTTAATGGTGAATTTCTTATGGCCTCTCAAACGCTTACTAAACCAATAGGTCTACAAAAATGCTAAAAGCAAAGTTTTTATTTCTGTATACAGTGTTTGTCCAGTTTGAAGTTTCTATCTATTATAGACATTAGGCAAACGTTTCTAAACCGCCTTTCCCCTTTTTATCATTTATTTTTTGTGGATGCAAATAAAAAATTCTGCTACCATGTTTTTTTCCCCCTTTCTTTTTACATCCTTTTACTGTCTACTTTTTATTGTCTAGTAAAGGTATTTCTGAAATGTTGGTTCTCTATTGCATGCCGAATTCACCCATTGAACCTTGAGAAGATGACACATTTGTTTATGCTTTGTGGAGACTGTGCTGTTGGTGCATACTCTTACATTGCTGAAACTTCTTCTCTTATTTTTTCTGGAAGTATAACTGTGCTGGAAGTATATCTCTGCTTTTTTGCAGTATTTGCCTGCTTTACTTCTTTTTGCTAGGTATTCCATAAAAAGGAGAATTCAGTTAGGAAGGAATCTTATTTTAATACTTATTTGAAAATAATTTAGTTAAGTAAGATTACTTTTTTATTTCCCTGACATTTCCATGACTCTAACAAATATCTAGCAAATATAAATCAGATTAAAGCTAAAGTTATGAGCTATGAATAGATCGACTTTAAAAAGACTGACATGCAATCAACTCAATGAGATCACAAATTTCCTTGTACAATACGTAGAACTAGATTGTAATTGCTAATCACTTAGAGTCAGTCTCAGAGGTTTTGCTCTCTAAAAATAATATCCGTATAATATAAATTGTGCATTTCTTTAATTTACATGTTAACAGTTGTAATACTGAATGATTTTTATACTACGACACTTCTGCAAAAGCAAAGCAAGGGGATGTACCACAGACAATCTGCAGCTGCCCAAACCTATAGCATTGAACAAAAATGGTTTTGGATATTGTACAATACGTACTGTATGTATTTGAATTAATATTATGCAGAAAGGGAAGTATAAAAAAAAAGTAATCAAATTGCTGTTCAAATCAATTCAAACTAAATTTTGCTTATGTGTTTGTCTATGTGAAAGAAAAATAAATCTTAATAAATAATGTAGCTATATTTCAGCTATTCACACTCTGCTTTTTTTAATTTTTGCAGGAAAAAATGTTACATTACTAGTCTATAATATGAGAGATTCATTTTATATATGCATTTTAAGTAGTGCCAAAGTAACATCACAGTCAGTACTATGAATGGCCAAAAACATAAAGTGGCCAACTTGCTGGAAGTGAACCTTAATATATCAACACACGTCCTTGTTGATCCGTTTCATAGAATTAGGAATGTGTTCTTCCTCAGTACTTTATAAGTTATGGGCATTTCTGTTATGTATTTATATGAGTATTCCTAAGATATATTTTCTACCAAAAAGATGATGCCACAGGATGTTTTTTGTTTACTTGTATTAGTAAGTTAATTTTGTAAGTTGATTAGAAATCGAAAAAGGATATGAACAATGTCAAATGTTTTGTAAAGTAAATAGTTAAAGGGACAGTTCACCCAAAAATGTTCTCCCCTTTAAATGATTTCTGATGATCATTTTTACCTGCTAGAGTGTATTAAATTGGTTACAAGTAGCTCCTTTACTCCTATTTCAGCATTTGGAATAGCTGATTTAGCCTGTGGTATAGCCACCTATACTGAAAGTTTTGATACTGGAGTATAGGCTATTGAATAGCCAAAGTAAACACAGCCAGCAGAAGAAGTTACACTCTCAGTGGGATGCAGGATAGTTAAGTAATAAAATTATAATTGCCCATTGTTCTCTCTATGTATTGAGCTTTGGTGTTCCAGCCAAATAAAAGATAAGGAAGCAAGTGTGTGTACACAAAGTTATAACATAATGAGATATGATATCACCTTAAAGTTCAACCCACTGTGTAATAGGCTGTGGTTTCAAGGCACAAAATCAGCTACTTCATATAGACAAATAAGCATGAAAATACAATTTCTCAAATATTTTATACTCTGCAGTTGGTATAACAAGTCATTTAAAATATATTAATGGAAAAACTATTTTACAGTGTACTGTCCCTTTAATTTCATTGAGCTCATAAAGAAAAGTATTGACAAAAATATGCAACCTTTTAATTGTAAATGCTTTCTTGCAACCATTTTATAGCACCGTCTTGCCTTGTTTGCAGAACAAATCTATGCTTTTGCCAAAGATCCACAAACGGTGCTGTTTTTGTGCCTTGGTCTTTTCTGTTAATTGCACCAAATCATGCTTAGAATTAGCTGCACATCTACATTATTTTTCGAATGTCTTACAATTTTTGTTGGCCCTGAAACTCTGCCTTTTTTACAGTACTGAACAGAGTAATACATTACTATTCAGCTTGAGAAAATTAAATCCATCTAATGATTTGGCGCTAGATTACAAGTGAAGCTCAAAAATATTAGCTCTATTGAGCTCTAACACTGCTCAGGTAAACTCAATGAAGCTCCTATTCTTGCACTCATATTACATCTGCAGGTCGGTTATTGCAGGTGTGCTAAGTCCCTTTCCCCATAGACTTCTGTAGAGCCTGCTACAAAAGCCTGTTCTGGCACTAAGCCAAGTGTGCTAAGGCTGAAGGTGTGCCGACACTTGTTGTCCCTGCAAGTGGCAAGTTGTCACTCATAGAAATAATGAGACCTCTCTGCTATGTAAAAGTTGGAGGAGGAAGTACACAGGCAGAACCCAGCATGTGTTTAAATGTAAATATGACGCTAATAAAAATCAAATGATGCTGTTTTCAGTGTGCTGTTCTATATGCATAGGTTTTCCATTCAGTGTAGTTAGTGTTTTGAGTATTTTGATAAAAGCTCGCCACCTTTTAATTTGCAAGATACAACATTGAGATTTGTAGAGTAAAAATGTTTACAGAATAACACTAGGATTCAGCGCTGCGGAATCTGTTGGCGCTCTACAAATACCTGATAATAATAATAATAATAATTTGAGATACAATTTCATACACACCCATGTTCAGCCAATTTTGCTGGAAAACCCCCCAAACAATTACGCTTTGTATTTTGTACTTATTTCTATGTGTTATTGCGCATCCCATGTACTTGTATTACAATTTACACTGTGCCTATTTAATACAATGTATTCCTGTGTACTTTACATATACATTTAACATTTTTGATGAAATATGTTTTTTGGTGAACAATTTTGTTACAATTTTTGATGCACCTTAATAATACAATTTTTTCCTCTGTATTTTTGTGTGGATGGTTCAATTATTCATGTTGTATGATTTTTAAATTACGATTTTCATTGTGCACTTTTGTTATGTATGCATCTCCCTCCCATGTGAAAATGCAGTGCACGCCCCTTAGCAAAACATCCTGTTTTCTGGGTAAAAAGTGGCTTTATAGAATTCAACCAGGGAAATTGAAGTACTGGTGAGCATTCTTAAAGAATATCACCAGCCCACAGACCTTTTACAGAATAGGGCCAATTGTTTGGTTACTTTAGGTTCCAGTCCATCCAATCAATTTCACAGACATTGCAGCAGTACACAGGTGCGTAATCATGTAGCTATAAATCCTGAAGTCTGAGTTAGCTCAGGGCCTTTACTATTGGCTTAAAGGGACAGTCTACACCAATTTTTTTCTTATTTAAAAAGATAGATAATCCCTTTATTACCCATTCCCCGTTTTTTCCTTAACCAACACAGTTATATTAATATCATTTTTACCTCTGTGATTACCTTGTATCTAAGCCTCTGCAGACAGCCTCCTTATCTAAGTGCTTTTGACAGACATGCAGTGTAGTCAATCAGTGAAGACTCCTAAATAACTTCATGGGAGTGAGCACAATGTTATCTATATGATACACGTGAACTAACACTGTCTAACTGGGAAAAACTTTCAAAATGCTCTGAGCTAAGAGGCGGTTTTCAACGGTTTAGAAATCAGTTTGAGCCTAGCTAGGTTTAGCTTTTCAACAATACTACCAAGGGAACAAAGCAAATTTGATGATAAAAGTAAATTGGAAAGTTGTTTAAAATTGCATGCCCTATCTGAATCATGAAACTTTAGTTTTGACTTT